>NC_048600.1:44970550-45075550 GCF_003668045.3 Cricetulus griseus | reverse complement strand
TAGCAGTCTCGAAGTACCAGCTGTGTTCACACTGTAAGGCTGTCAAGAGGCAATGGAGATGTCTGGGTCTGCCTAGTTGTGGAGGCCCCAACTGGGGCTCCTTGTACCCTATTGTACATGTGAGATGAACAGAGTGCAGGCTTTCTACGGAGGCAGCCAGGCTAGACCTCTCACCTCAGAACAAGGCAGAGCAACCACTGTGTCTAGCACTGCAGTTCAGCAGTCCAGCCTGTGAACATCCACCGTTCACCCTACAGGCCTAAGAATGCTCAGGCAGGACCAGGCCTGGGGCTTCTCTGCTATCCACGCTGGACCTCAACATCTGGGGAGGAAGGGAGAGGACACTAGGACCTGAGAGGATTCCCCCTTGAGGCTTCCTTCCTGTTTGGACACGGTGTATGTGTGGGGTCCTCTACAGGGGACCCTTTCTGTTCTACATTTCCTACTAGCACTTGAAGGCGGTTCCTGTTTGTCCAGTATCCTGGATGTGTCCAGCTATTCTAGCTATAAGTAGATACAAACCAAGGGTCAAAGTTCAACCTGAGCTCCACTGACCTCAGCATCCTGAGTGGGGCTGGATCCCTGAGATGGGAACAGGCCTGGGTACCTGCCCCATCCACTGAGCCTGAGACCTTTCTGAACCATTATGCTTAGGTTTCTGCAGGCTGGCTGGGCCTCAATAGCCTCCTGAGGCAGGGTACCCTTTCTTTTCAGAAGCTGGCCAGGGCACCCCATGTCCACTTGGAGTGGGGTCTCTCAATAAGGAAGTGGAAGATTCCTAGGAGTTAGGCTGGGGCATTCCTGTCTAGGGAGACAGTCAAGAGAGACTGGTATTGTGTGGGGCCATGGGATGGAGCCATGTCCACTGGTGCCTGGCCCTTCCCTTTCTCTGATCCCTCAGCTGGCCAGCCCTGAGTTCTGTAGAGTCCAGAGACTAATCTACGATAGTCATACTTTCCATTTTGAATCAGTGAGTTTATTAAGTACATAGCAGGCTAACTAAGAAATAACTAGCAAAAGGCAGATAGAGACGACAGCAAAACATCATTGGCTTGGGCGCTCAAAACAGCCAGCATTGATTGACCTGGGAAACCACTTTTAGGCAGCCAGATGGAGTTCCCAACAGAGAATGTCCTGGGCAGAACAGAGTGTCTGTCCCCCTTAGATGAGACTTCTAAAGAAAATAACAAATAGCAAAAAATAGAGACAACACCACCAAATCAGAGTCATGCAAACATGTAGGAGAAACCAAGTGGGGAAGTTGAAGCAGTCAATTGAAGGTCTTGAGTTGAGCTTTGTCCCCTGGACGATCCTCCCCTGGCTGAACTTCTGACTTCCTGTTGTCATCACCCCACCATTGTGTCATAGGACAAACAATAACAAGACCACAAGGCCAGTGTTTTCACTCTTGGCCTGTGTTGTTCTGCTTTCCTCCCTGTCACAGTTCATCCCCCAACAAGGGGCCTTCAAGGACACTTTGAGATAAACATGGGTGGGTCTGAAATGAGAGGCAGGACTACCCTGTTCCCGCAGCCAGCTTCTTGGTGAACACAAGCAACAGGTGACAATTTACTATATATTGTCCACGATATCTTGCCTGTTGCCCATCATGGCACTGTCATTTAAGGTGGACAGATGAAAATATTTCTTGGCATGGCTTTCAACCTTGGCTCATGGTGGTAGTCCTAAGGTATCACCAGGGAGTCCATGCCTATTGGTCACCACAGTGACCCAGAGGATCACCATGTTCTCAAGGAAGAATATAAGAGATGTCTGCAGGTGCCACCTGTCCATACTGCCCACCAGCTGACCTCAGTCTTGAGAAATCCCTAGACCCAGCTCACCTTTCCAGTTGTGAACACTACTTTTCCTTTGGGATGTGGGAAGGAATAGGGCCAGGGCAGGCCCTGACCCTAGAAAATACAGGGCCCACGGGCCAAGGGCCTCCCAGGACAAAACCTGAAGGGCCTGTAGGCATCTGGATCCCCATGACTGTCCAACACAGGGAGAGAGGAACCCTTGGACCACCAGCTGACACCTTCTGCCATGCTCCCATGTTCCTGCCTACAGCTGTGTGGGCTTCCCTGGATCCTAGTCAACTTGGCAAGCCTTGAGGTGCCAAATGAAACTCTTGGGGATGCCCTGAGGAGGAGACTAGAGTGTGAGAAGAGCCAGGAAAAGGAGGGGAGCTCATCGGGGCCAGTTGGGGTTGGCTAGGGACAGGTGTAAGGGGTGGACAACCCCAGTCACTCCAACCTGAGGGCAGATGGAAGTTGGGACGCGTCTTGCCACAGCCACACACCTTTTACATAGAATAGAAAGAGGGATACAGCCAGGAAAGGTGACCCTAATCTTTCCCATGTCTAAGAACAAAATGACCCTTTGGGTCTAATCCTAGGTTCTGGGGCCTGCATCCAAACCTTCCTCCACACCCAGCCCTTTCCAGATGGAAGACCTCATGAGCCCCCAACTCCTTGGTACTCAGCTGTGTGTTCACCCCAAGAATGTGAGGTTCCAGCCACATCATGCCAAATCCCCCCACTGCTCTTGCCACCTTCTGTCTCCTCAATCTTCCAAGTCAGCCTCCTTTGACCCCTCTGACCTCCTCCTTACCCAGCTCAGTAGGTGCTTTGAAAAGGGATGTGGAATGCACAGAAGGCCTGGCACAGCCCTTTTTGGGCAGAGCCAAAGGCCCTCTCCTAGGTGGCACACTGCCTCTCCTCATCCCTATTATATGAAATTTTGCTGGGAGAGATGAAAAAAAGTTTGTTTGTGCCCCAAATAGGGCATCAACCACAGACTAAATAAACAATTCTATTCAAGTCTAGCTTGGTAAACCCAATGGGTTTAACTGGGGTTACTCAATGAAGCATGGGCAACTACATCAGCCAAGAAAATGCCTCTCTCTCTCAGCAATTGTCAACTGCCTATTTAACCCCAGGGAGAGGCGGGTCCTGTGAATACCACCACTAACAACTGTTAACTGTCTATGCAATCTAGGAGGAAGGGTGGAGCTTGGTAAGTCCTGACCCCCAGTACCTATCTGCAATCCTGAGGGAGGAGTAGGACCTTATTAGCCCCTCCTCCCAGAAGCAGTTAACTCTATACATCCACAGGGAGGGATAGAGCCTTGTGAGCCCCTCTCCCTTCCATGAAGAACCATGAATGGGCCAATTTGGGGCAGGAATTGTGTAGCTTCTGAGTGCTTAAGAGAGCAATAGCAGTGTCAGTCCCAAAGAATGGCCATCCACAATAGTGCTGAGAGGCATTTCAGTCACCAGCCCACATGCCCGGCACCACAGCTCTTTCTACTGCATACCTTCATCTGTGACTGCCCTTATAAGAACAGGCCAGACTTAACTACTACTGAGCATTGGCACTCAAACACTGACTGAGTTCTGGTATAGAATGGAAGCTATGGAGAGCCACAACTCAGGGGACTGCTGCAGGTGCTGGGGATGCCTCTGTCCAGTGTAGATGGTGACAAGTGCACTCTTGGAGCTCTGAATCCCTGATGTCCCTGTACCTGGTCCCACACAGCAGACATTCCAGGCAGAGGGAAGCCTGAACAGCCTTCCTAGGGTGGCATGAAGACATACCCCTCCCCACATCACCTACCACTTCCTGTTAGCAACTCATAGTGCTGCCTGCCTGGTCAGCTGTGGGCATGGCTCTTTCCCCAACACTCAGTCAAAGAAACCTTTCATGCTGCGTGGCGCCTGTGGCTTCCCCTGGTCCATCCAAGAACAATAGGCTAAGGCTGGCTCCATAGAGCTGGGCAGGATTCTGGAAGAGATGCTCCATCTACCACCCAGCCTGCCCTAGGCCATCTGCCTCTGGCTCTTCACAACCTGACTAGGGCTTCAGGGTCCTCCTGTGCACCCCGTAGAGTCCAGTGCTTCAGGCTAGTATCTCTCTGCTACAGGAAACTGAGCTTTCTTCTTCTTCTTCTTCTTCTTCTTCTTCTTCTTCTTCTTCTTCTTCTTCTTTCTTTCTTTCTTTCTTTCTTTCTTTCTTTCTTTTTTCCAAGACAGGGTTTCTCTGTGTAGCTTTGGAGCCTATCCTGGCACTCGCTCTGGAGACCAGGCTGGCCTCGAATTCACAGAGAACTGCATTCCTCTGCCTCCCAAGTTCTGGGATTAAAGGCATGCACCAACGCCCGGCTGAGCTTGCTTCTTGTCTGGGACCATGAGTCCCTCAATGAAGGGTTTGGTGAGGAATCTGGTATAGGGGACCCAATCTAGAGCCACCATGCTGCACCCAACAAGCTAAGCCACTGACTCACCAGGTCCCAGTGTCTAGCAATGGACAGATGGAGCTCTGCAGAGTAGCATTTGGTCATGCTCTGCTATGCCCCCTTCCCCACATGCTGATATCCCAATCCGCCTCAGGGCAGAAAGGTTTGAGCCCCTGAGCTACCCTAGTAAGAAAGGCTTATGGTGGTTTCCCAACAATCCCTGGTGATCCAAGACCAAACCCACATAGGACTCCCTCATCCCCACTAATCCCTGAACACACACTGCACCCAGGGACTGAGTGCCCCTGAGCCAAGCTGCTTGTTCGGGGAGGCATATAGCTAGTGTTCTGGGGTAAACTAGCCTTATCCTGTAGCTTGATATAGCTGGAGTCTAGCCCCATTCCCAGCTCTCCTTTAGACCATCCACTCTGATGGCCAGGAAAGGGGGCAGGGAGGTAAGGAGAAGGCCCAGAATGTGTATCTGTGAGGACTCTTGAGGGCTAGGCTGCAGGTGAGCATGGGCTGGTGAAAACTAAGGGCAGAAATGACCGCTAGCCATAGATGACAGTTCACACTAGCTCAGCACCTGCAGACACAGAGGCCCTTCTGGGGACAGTGGTTGTCACCCATTGTTGGCTGTGATGACTCAAATGGGGAAGTGTGAAGACAGAGACCTAGCGACTGAATCACCTCAGGCCATGCAGCCCGCCCTCCCCCCATCTCTGTTTGGTCTGGTTGATGGGGACAATAGGGATATCTCCCCGAAAGAACTAGGTGGCTAGAGCCAGGGCTGGGGTTTCTCTGTGGTCTCCTTGAGAAAGATGGCGCCCTAGGTCTGAGCATTAGTCTCTGAAATAAATGGGTTCTCGCAGCAGGATTGGGTGGGTCCTCTGTAGCAGAAAAGACAACGAAGTCATTGAGAAATACTATTGGCCACAGCAAGCTCTAACCCCAGAGTCCCTCTCCCTGTGACACCCTCAGTGTTCCCTAAAGAAGGTGTACCTTCTGATGGGGTGGCCAGGGACTCCCTCAGAGAGTAAGGTGTGCAGGGGAAGGGCCTTTTCATGAGTGAAGGCTAGGGAGAAGCCTGGGGTTTCCAAGTCTAGAACTACTGGGGGCTGGGGTGTCTTTCTGGCCAGGGGACTGTATGTGTCTATGGACTCTGAGCAGAGTGGTCAACATTCAGGGTGACTCAGTGGACAGGACAGCAAGTCTCAGGCCAGAAATAGCTCTGGCTGAGAGCAGCCACCAGCATCACCGTGACGACAGGGTGTCATGTAGATGTCCAGCAGTAGATGTCCTGCTGTGCCGTGGAGAAGCTATATACACCCTTTGCTGTCCCAGACTTAGAAGCCTGAAAAGTCATGTTCTATATGATGTGGAGGTGGGAAGCTAGCAGCTTGTGCCAGTGGAGGCAGTTGGGGTACGAGGTATGGGGGACTCCCTAACACCCTAGGATTAATCACCCTCCTAGCAGAGGTGGGTCAGTAGCCCATGAAGGTGTGTGTGTAACTTGGACAGCAGAGAGAATTTGGTGAATATTTGGAGTTTGGGGCTCTATTATCCAGGCCCCCAGTCCAGGGCATGGACTAAGTGTAGGGTGAATGACAAGGGAAGGGGTCTGAGGCCAAATATATGAAGATAGATCCCACAGCAGCCAGTCAAGGCCAGCCAGTCCAAGGAAGAATGGATGACAGTCAATTCTTGGTCTCCAAGAAAGTAACCACTTGGTCCAGGCAGGAGGCTCAATTTGCAGGGAAGCTGAGGGGCAACCCAGGTGAGCCAAGGCAGTCTGTATCCAGGCTCAGCTGGCTAGTGCTAAATAGATGGAGTGCAGGGCTGACTCTGAGATACTTGGGTCCCTTGTTGGTGACATGGGGCCAGGGATGGTTCTCCCTTTCTACTTCTGCTCCAATGAGGCCATTGCCCACCTGTGGTGGAATTCTCTCCTCCAAGCATAACAGTCCTTGCCATCTTCACCAGAGAAGCTGTGACCACATGCAGGTGACCTTTAAGATTGGATCTGTTGAATATTGACCTTCCCTCATTGAAGGAGAGGGTAAGAGGGCTCCACACTCCTCACCAGAGATCTCAGCCCTTCCGTCCTATCCCTCCAAGCCACCTGTCCCAGTTGCATGCAGTCTTTCTTGGTGGCTCGGGAGATGCTAGAGTATATCGAATGTCAGGGGTTACTTTGTGGGTGGGGTAGGCTGAGGGAGTTGTCGTCCACACTGGGCAAGATGGTTCAATGATGCAGCTGCTGGGATGGGGGTAAGTAACCCCTCACCCATGCTCTTTAAGTAAGCCAATAGACCCTTTGGTTCTCTAAGCTAGAACTAGGTAAAACCATTCTTTGGTCTGTTTGTTGTGGTGCCCTGTCTGGGGAAAAGGAAGTGTTTGTCCCCATATCCCCAGGAAAAGTTTAAGGAACACCACCACTGGAGTCCCATAGGTGCTCCTGGACAGCACAGCACCAGAGAGGGCATCTGTGTCCTCTTTCAACTTTAATCCATGGGCACAGAGTGGGCAGAGGGTATTAAGTGTCTGTCTCTGTAAGTTGACATGACCACCGCCATCTTGAATCTGAGCAGCTGTGATGACTCAGCCTGAGACTCTTGAGATCCAGTCTATGGACTCAACCTCTTGAAGGGGGTAGTATCAGGGAGCCTCACAAGGCACTTTCCTCCTTGTGAGGAGGTAGAGGTTGGCCAGAGTGGGAGTGGGGGGGGATCACCAGTTTTTCTGTGAGTCATCCATTCTGCCGGTGGGGCCCTTCAGTGGTAGTCATAAGCTTCCCAGGGCATCTCCAAGGTGGTATACCTGCCTTAGGGTCCCCACAAACATCTTTGTGTAAGTAACCTCATTGGCTCACCAACCAAGTGCACTTGGACAGATCCCTTTCTTTGGTCTGTCGGTGCCTGCACCTATCTGGAGTGACTGGAGAGTTCTTTACATCTCCCCATGAAAGGTCATGCATCAGAAGGTCCAGAGGACATCCCAGGGTGGATAGCACCCCTCTTGTGTGCTGTGGTAGAGGACATCCCAGGGTGGGCACCACCCAGCCTGTGTGTTGTGGTAGTTTGAATCCTTGCTATCTCATCTCACTCTGCCTGGGACATGGAGTCAGAGGGGTCCTCCTAGAGCAAGCTGTAGGGACCTCCAGGGACAAAACAGTTTTTGTGTCTGGATGATCTCAAGATGATGGCTGTACCATCCTCATTACCTTGTGGTCACTACCTTCACCTGAAGAAATTAGACCCTGGGGATAAGATTCACTGCCTCTATGTGGTCTGAGAACAGAGAGGGAGAGATTATCTCCTGTTTGGGGTGTGGGCATAAGGGGCCTGCTGTCTCCCTGGCTTTGCTTTCTCTGTTTGTAAAAAGATAGGACCCACTACGATGGGGCAACATTTAAACATGTGGCATGCTTAAAATAGTACCCAAAAGCCCCCACCCCAGTGCACCAGCCCACCTTAAAATACCACCCTTGGGAAGTCAGAGGAGCCCCACCCTTCTGGAGTGTATGGAATGACCTCAGTGAGAGGTGATGGTGGAGTCTGAGAAGCAGGGAGCTGCTAGCTTGATCCTCTCCCTGGATGATTCCCACCTCCCTGGGAGAAGCCTGGGGGTGAGTGGCTGTGGAGGATGGGGGAAGGGAAAGTTGTTATTGAGAGTGGGTGTGAGTGGGCACAGCAAGGAGGCCTTGCCAGCACCCACTGCACAGGGAATTGTCTAGCTAGTGTTCCCCAGGCTGTTAGGAGTAGCACTTCTACCCAGATCATGGAAACAGGACCTGGACAGAATCCACCATCCCACCCCAAAGCAAGGGGTGGGGGTTCCTGCGGCCTCCACCCACCACACCCCAGCTCAGGAGCCCCTGGGAGGGTGAGTACCCTGCAGCTTCTCCTCATATCCTCCCACCTATCATGTATCTGGGTGCAGGTCCCACAGGTGTCATGTGCCCGGAACCCATCGACTATCCTGCTGCTGGGCCCCATGGTGGCAGCAGGACACGTTCTTAATGGCACCCCAAAGAGCATGAGCTGCTTTCTGGCTGTCGCTGTGGTGACCAACAACTGTGACAAGTGGACTGGTTTCCGTGGGGACGGGAGGTGACGTGTCTTCTGAACAGTGCACGGGAGGGAGGACCCAATGCTGCTCCCACCCCCACCTGCAGGGACTGAAGAGAAAGGATAAAAGCTATGGTAACAAAGGCAGCCATGCAGAGCCTTAGGACTGCGGTGGTCTGGCAGGTAGGTGCCTGTGGCAGGGTTACAGGCTGAGCTTTCTGTCTGAACTGGGAAACAAGTGCCCCTCTCTCAGGGGTCATGGACCTTCTCAGAAAGCCCTTCCTGATAAGACCCCAATGCACACACACTTTCTCCTCCCAGAGGGCACCAAGGACAATGTGTTCAGGAAGTTGAGGAGCCTGCTCCAGTATAAACTCCAAAGATGAGAAACCATCAACTCAGTGTGGCTACACCCTGCCCTGGTCCAGGACTAGTGCCATGGTCTGTACTATAAAATCCAGGTCACCACCTCTAGGAAGCCCTGCCTGTCCTCAACTGCCCCCACATAGCTTTCCCATGTCCCCTTCCAGGCTTTGATTTCCAGGAATGCTCTTATGTCTCCAAAACTTCGTCTCCAGGTGTTTATGTGCAGCAGGCATGGGGACATGTGGCAATTTCTCCTAGAATAGTTATCACCAGATGTGGGGAGTGGACGCCAGAATGGGGTCCACGTGTGGGCAGCTCATGGTGGAGGCATGTACTCCACCACCCCCTTACAGTCCAGGACAAGAAACAAATACTCCCTACCCCCACCGTCACAGAGTATGAACATACCTCCCCTCCTGACTCCATTCTGGGAGCCTTGGGCAGTGAGAGATGCTGAGTTGTGGGGGATCAATTGGGTGTGGCTGGCGTGGTGTTCCCCCTGCGTAGTGCTAACGTCAGGAGGGACATCATGTGGAGCAAAGGGCCTAATCAAAGGGACACCCGCCAAAGCCTCAGGCCTGGGGGTTAGAAGGAAAGGATGCCATGCAATGTCCCCAACAGATACCCAAGTCCCTCAAACTGCTGGCGAAGACAGGAGAAACCAGGCTTGGAGGGGCCCTAAGCAGGGGTGTGAGGGAGTACCCGGCCTCATCTGGACAGATGATTTTCCCTGCGTTATGGAGGACGATGGGCTCACGGACAAAGCCTGGCTGTACAGAAGTTCTGAAAAGCCTGTCCAAATGGACAGCCACCTGCCTCTCCACGCAGCACTACACCCCAGGTGGAAAACTATGGCGCTCTTTATTTGGATGAGGCCATGTGGCCAGGTGCCAGCCCCAGTCACTAGTAGCCAGCCAGCTGGAGGGCACTGGGGTAGCGGTTGCGGTTGACCATACACTTCTGGCGGTCGATGAAGAGGCTGTTGGTCTTGACTGCGATGTCCTTCTCCAGGCTCATGCGTGAGTCCTCCAGGTTCCGTAGCGCCTGCTCTGAATCAAGAAGCTTCTCTTTCAGTGCACTCAGGGACATCATCAGCTCCTCCACCTCACTCATCAACCTGCAGGGGACAGAATGGTGAGTTAGGGGAGAGACCAGGGAAGGGGCAGTGATACTACAGAGGACCCCAAAAGGCTTACAGAAACCCCTCCAAAATGGCTACAGTGTTGCAAAATTACTGAGAACTTGGCATGAATGAATCAAGAAGAAGGGCCCTCATTTCCAGCCCCAGGGGCCTCCGGCTGCTGCACTAGAGCAGGGCGAGGCAGTCTTTAAACACTGCTCCCTTGTGGCGAAAATAAGCAATGGCAGCCTGAACAGGCGCTAACCCTTATGTTTCCAGGCAGTAACCACCCTTTGAGTCCTTGATTTCTAGAACAAAATTATAGTCAACGAAGTAGGAAGAAGACAGATACTTATGCTTGGAATGGCATCGTGGCACTGGCTAGATGAAGAAAATAAAGGCATAACCCACCATGCCTGTAGGAGGTACGTGGAACACAGGATGACATCAGAGGTACACCTCTCTGACCTATGGACCTCAGGAATCTGGGTTGTCAGACTCTAAGCTCCTTCCAGGAGGGGTGAGGCATCTCAGAGTGACACGGGACCCTGTGGTGTTCCTGACACTCAACCCTCTCCAAGGGTCCCCCACCCCCTCACAAGCCTCATGTCTGCTCATAGGGGGGAGTGATCTCATGGTAGTGCTAAGGCCTGAGGAAGATTCAAGGGGATGACCCTAGCCACCCAGAACTGCTCCAACAACCAATGATACCTGAATTGTGCAGCATCCCGGCACAACTCCACATTGGGCTTGTGTGACCGCTGGTACAGGCGAGTCTGGGCCACACGCAGAGGGGCCTCCTTGTCTTTGATGGCCTGCTTCAGGGCTGCCACCTGGTGCTCCTGGTCTGCGATCTCCCTCAGGGTCTGTACAGGGCAATGTGTGAGCCTGAGGCAGGCTCAAGCCTGGAGCAATCAGGGCACCTGTCTACCCCAACCCAGCATGTGGGGAGGGCCTGCCAGCTTGCTCCCTCATCTCCTGGCCCTGACTGGAGACAGTGAGTCCTGAGTAGCTGCCCTGTAGAAGACCCTCAGGGGCTCCTATGAGTCAGTTTGTTTGTCCTCCAGCCCTGATCAAGAAAGTCGGGGCTTGGAGGCAGGACAGGTCACAATAAAAGCCTAGAGCACGGCCCCACAAGGCACACTATGCCCTCATACCACTTCCCTCCTGCACCCCACAGCTGCCAGCTCCTGCAGGTCAACCTCCTGGAGTGGCTGTGCCAGCAGACCACTCCCAAATATAAACGTGCTTTTACAGCAGCTCGGGGAGCCTACTGAAGTGTATTGATGTCTGCTTCTGGGTCCCAGAGGGACCTGAAGCCAGGTCGTGACTGAGCATAGAGTATATATATAGCAACCCTGATCTCAGCCACCACCCTGGCCCCTGTGGTTAAGGGGATGAGCGAGGGAAGGACGTGGTTCGAGGGGGATAGGTGGGTGTTTCAGGAGGGGAGGTGGGGTGAGCCCAGAAGTGAGTGGATGCGCCCTAAGCATGGGATGGGCTTGCCAAGGCAGGCGTTTCCAGGTCAGACAGATGGGTGAGTCCAACGATGGGCGTGCCCTGCGGTCCCACCTTATGCAGATGGTAGTGCAGCTTGTGGAGTGCGTCGTCCAGATCTTTGCAGCGGGTTGAGAAAGCCAAGTTCACTGTATCACACTGCAGCCGCAGGTCCTCGGACGTGTCCCGCAGGATAGAGTCAATTAACTTCCGCAGGTTAACCGAGGCTAGCCGCTCACGTTCGGCTCGAATCAGGTTGTCCTGAGTGAACTTGGCCCACGTCTCAGGAGTGGAGGCACTGAGGGTGGAGGTGCGGCCTGGTCGGGGTGTAGCCATGCAGAGCCGAGCCTCCGGCTCTGCTGGCGATCCCTATTGTACCCCCGCAGCACACAGACATCCCGAGGTTCTCCCGGGCCTCTAGTGGCTGTTGCTTGCCCTCTGCTGGCCGTGAACAGAAAACACCAGGGATCCAGCCACCCACAGGGATCCAGGGGTTGGAGCAGGCACCAGCCCTGTGTGAATTATGGGTGCCAGGCACTTGGGCAAGGGGCTTCTCGTTTTCCCACCCCAACTGCAGACAGAGATTCCCCCAGAGAACGGGTTCAGGTCTGTGGAGGCAGGAGTCCTTCCTCAGATTTTGGAAGTAGAGCCAAGAGTCCTTCCTCAGATTTTAGAGTTAGAGCCAAGACAGGGGAAAACGGGAATGCCCAGGAACCTACCTCTCCTCGAACTTGCTGGAATGCGGGTAGAACTGCACCTGGGTGCACTGATTGTTGTAGCGGGTGCAGGTGTCGTCGATGTTGTAGGCCTCTACTTTGTCTGACCAGTCTATCTCACAGGTCTCCTTATGCTCCCTGTTCAGCCTAGTGAGGAGGGGAGGCACAGGGCTTACTATGTGCCAGGGAGCACCAGGAAGCATGCCTCATTCCAACTTGGGGGATTGCAGTTCCTGATATGGCATCCTTCAGTGGCCAGCAGTGCCCAGGTCCCAGAACAAAAATGGAGATTGTTGCATGTGCCCAGCCGAGCGGATCCAGCAGCCTGCTGAGCTCTCTGAGCCATAGAATCACTGTGCCTAGCTGTCCTGCCTCCCACCTCCCACCAGCCTTGGGGCAGGGCTCAGGGTTGTGCATCCCTCAGGACCCTCTGCTGTGACTCACCGTATCTGGCCCACAGCTTGCGAGATAGTCCTCTTCAGGAGTTCCTGGATGTTCCTGATGAGCTCAGTTTCCTGAAGAGGAGAGAGTCCTGAGTATTAGAGCCTGCCCCTCCTCCTGGGGAGGGACCAAGGGACCCAGCAGGAGCCAAGGCATGGGCCTTACCTCCATTGGCTTTTGTCTCAGTTCCCCCTCTCCCCGCCTCAGAAAAAGGTGTGTGAGCCCAGCCCTTTCATGCTAGGTTTATTCTGGGTGATTTTGACATGCTGTACATAAGTGCTTCCTCTAGGGGTTATCATTTGGCTGTTGGATCATCTGTAACAGTTGTCCAAGCTCTGGAGTCATCTCCAACACTCGCACAGTATACTGAGGGGCATCAGCCTTATCTCAGGCCCCAGGCCACCTCTGAGAACCCCAAGCCTATAGGAAATCAGATGCCCTCCGTCTGCTGCCCACTGCCCACCAAGAATAAGAAGGAAACTCTGGGATTCCTTTTGCCCCAACATTTTCTGGGTATCAGGAATTCTTTCATGTGTGAGTCCACTGTCCTGGGTCCTCAGTATGCCAGCCATCTCCACCACCGACAACGCTTCAGTTACACAGCAGTGGTCAAGGCCTGGGGCATGACAGGGCTTCCCTGAGGTTTATTTCCCCATCATTGCCCGCAGGACTAAGCCCACCACAGGCAGCTCCAGCTCTGGGGGATTCAAGGTCGTGCATCGTCCAGGCTGAGTGACCCCCTAATCTTAGTACATGGCTCCCCAAAGCAAGCTGTGCTGGGTTTGGAGGGAAAGGTGTCTAATGAGGGGAGGAAGTGGTTTGCTTTGTTTTGTTTTGTTTTTGAAGCATCTTGCCTGACCTGGAACTTGTGATCCTCCTTCCTTGGTCTCCCCGAACTGGGGTTCTAAGTGTATACTAGGAGGAGATCTTTGAACCTGAGGTTCTGGGACTCTGGGACTTTGGGCAGAAAAAGCAGATACCATGGTCCTCTACACCTCCTGTGGCCTGGCTCTCTACCTTGAGAGCAAATACCTCAGCAAGGGACATGCTGGTACTGGGGAGCCTATGACTTAGCAAAAAGCAAACAAATAAGAACCACTCAGGGTCAGAGTTAATGTCTTTGAAACCTTGGGGGCTGGAAGGGATCCCAAAAGAGAGAAAGTTACTTGGAAGCCATCCATGTAAAAAATCCTCCTGTGTCTGAAGGACCAGAGGTCCTCCATGGGCAGAGGGGCACAGCACTGTGTGAACCACAAGGCCCTGTGATGTCTGTCTGAGTGCCAGAGCCTGTTTTCCCACTCTGGGCCTGACCCACTGGCTGTACCTTTAGCAGTTCCACCTCCACATAGTCCCGCACAAGGTCTGGGTGCTGGCGGCGTTCTCGGCACTGTAGGTTGTCGGTGGCAATGGAGAAGAGCACAGCAGTGGCATCTAAGGCCCGCGCTAGCCGTAGTTTCTGGGCCATCATCAGGTCTGTCTCGGCAGTCAGCTCCTCTGCCTCTCGCTGCAGCTCTGACTTCCAGCAATGCATGTCCTCCAGGCGCTCTCCAACCTTTCGTGTGGAGTCCTGCTGTGTGCGCTGGGCCAGCGCCTCAGTCTCTGCTGCCAGCTGTTTGGCCTCATGTCGCTGCCGCTCAGAGTTGTCCCGGTCTGCAAAGGCCCGGTGGTATTGGGCATAAGAGTTCTGAAACCACTCATCCATCAGGTATCTGGCTGTGCGGAAGCCAGTGGTGGCCAGACCCGATGATGTGTAGGCACCAGTATTGCAGGCCACATCATACTTTTTGTGCGGCAGGTCACAGGCCTCTATTGTCTGTGGAGCTGGCTCCTTGGTCAGGAGCACCTCCGTTTGTGCCATGGTGCCCACTGCCTGGCTGAGCAGGAAGGGGGCAGAATGAAGAGAGGGTCACTGGGCAGTCGTCCAGGCACGATCAATGAGGCAGTACTGGTCACTCTGTCTCGAGTAAGGCTCCTGGTTGCCTCAGGAACATTGTATACTCCAACTGCCTCCTGTTGCTGGGCAACAGGTTCACTCAAGAGGAGGGGCAGAACTGCCCTCTTAAAGGGCCAAGGGCTAGGGAGATAGCTTAAATAGATAAAAGTATATTCGCCTGACAAGAACCTGAGTTTGTTTCCCAGAACACAGATGAGGAAAGGTGGGTGTTGTGACACCTGCTTGTAATTCCAGCACTGGGAAGGCAGAGACAGGTTAATCTGTGGAGTTCACTGCACAGCCAGCCCAACTAAATTGGATGAGTTCCAGGCCAGTGAAAGACCCTGTCTCAAAAATATAAGATTGACCAGTCATCATGGCAAACACATTTTTTTGAGGATTTATTTATTTATTATGCACAGTGCTCTGCCTGCATATATGCCTGCAGGCCAGAAGAGGGTACTAAATCTCATTGTAGATGGTTGTGAGCCACCTCATGGTTGCTGGGCATTGAACCCAGGACCTCTGAGCCATTTCTCCAGCCCATGACAAACACTTATAATTCCAGCACTCTGGAGGCAGAGGCAGGTGGATCTCTGGGAGTTTGAGGCTAGCCTGGCCTACATAGTGAGTTCCAGCCTGGCCAGGGCTACTAGTGAGACTCTGTCTCAAACAAAGCAAACCCCTCCAAAACAGCAACAATAACAAAACAAAAACCAGACAAACAACAAACCAAGGTGAATGGTGCTGGAGAAACATCACCTAAGGTTGTCCTCTGGACTCCACGTGCACAAGGGTACCCATACACATGCACTTACATGCACACACATACACACCACACACACCATACGCACACATCACACACACACACACACACACACACACACACACACACACACACACACACATACACACCACACACATACCACACACACCATACGCACACATCACACATACACACACACACACATGCACACACATACACACCACACACACCATACGCACACATCACACATACACACACACACACAGCACACACACCACACTTGTACACAGCCACACAGACTCCAATTCACCTCTCTTCACCCCACTGTGACCCAAACAGTAGAGGCTCAGGATTCATATTCACTGGAGGCTCCTGGGGCCAGCCTTTGACCAATGCTGGAGTAGTGAAGGGCCCTGAAACCCCTGGCATCCTGTTATCCCTGGCTCCTCAGTCCCTCCTTTCTGGGATTGCCCTCTGTGACCTGGTCCAGAGCTTGGCTTGGCTCTGCTGGATCAGGGTGGAGGAGGCTCTGCCTACTTAAAGGCCCCTTTAGGGTGAATAAGCTGAGAGGGGAGGCAGTGGAAACATAGACATATTCCTCAGCCATAGAAATGGCTCTCCTTCCTGTTCTATCTTCTTCAACTCCCCCAATACCCAAGCCACCCCATGACCCCACAATTTGGCCCCATTGTTCACGTGGTCTGAACTCCTCATGCAGGCCCAGGGGACCAAATACCCACCCCGTCTCAGCCTCCAGGGCTCACTGTAGAAGCTGAATCCCTGTAAATATCCACAGGGAGCCTGACCTCATGTGCTCCCAAGACCACCGTCTACGGGCCAGGCCCTCCTCTTCCTCCTGCTAGACTCACACCCAGGGCCTCCCGGGAATGTGGGTCAGTATTCTGAAGTGGGCTCATCCACTGGGTGTACCTAGAGCCAAATATCCTCATCTTCTCAAAAAGTAGACAATTCTGTCTAGGCAGTTATCCCCAGGGCACTAGTTGAACAGGAAACAACTCGGCCATCCAACCTGGGCATAAGAAATCCTAGTTTTAAGTCAATATCCAATGTGGCCAACAGAGGGCGACATTGACTGCAGAATGTGCTAGCTGCCTCTTTCCTGGTTGTTCTGGCCTGAGTGGCTTACCTCTCCTCTCACCTGACCTTCCCCAGAGACACCCACATACTGGGTCCTCTCTGAAAGAAATCCACACTCTTCGCCAACATAGGGTCTACAGCCAGAGCCTCTTCATTCTCTTCCCTCACCATTGCCTTGTCCCGTTTCCAACCTCAAGAACCTCAGGCTCTTTTTGCTTAACACACAAGTTTGTTTCCACACCCAGGCTGTGCATTCCTAGCACCCATCCCTGGTGCCCACCTCATAGAAATGGCCACTCACTCCATGTTGGCCTGACCATCTCCCAATAGTGTATCCTGGCATTTATACCAGAATGGATAGTAGATGTTTTACACATGTGTGTTTGGGGGTCGTGGGCAGAAGATCTGAGCATTCATAACCTGACCAAACCAGCATTGTTGTTGTCCCTCAAGAACTGGAGACCAAGAGCCTTGGAGGCCAACGTGGACCTCCCTCTATCTCCTCCACAACTCAGTTTTCCCAGATGGTAGCAGGCACAGGGCCATCCAGAGCACAATCATGGCTTCTCCTTAGGCTCATCCCTGATGTGTGGACCCAGGGACTGCCAAGGAGGGAACCGAGCCTGAGACCAGCGACTTCACTATCTTCAGCTTCAGTACTCAAATACTGGGGCACAGTAGGCCGGATGCACCCATGGGACCCCAGGCTAATGAGGAAGGCCAGGTCTCAATGTAGGCTCCCCTGTGTCGGGATAGTCTCCAAAGCAGAGCTTGGACCTTGGTCCCCAGGTTGAGGGGCCAGGACTTTCCACGTGCCTGCAGGGATGGGTTGAGTCTTTGTCCCCATCAACTACTAGCCTGACCCTCGGTCCAGAGTAAGAGGCATTTATGCTGTGAAGTTGTCAGTATGTAGCCCCTCCAAGCCTCTCCCCACCCCCATGGGGGAGGACAACCAGTAATTCCACAAGACTTCCATGGGACTGACAAGGCAGGCACAGCTATACTCAAAGCTAGGACTACGTGGGGAACAGGCAGGCAAAGCCACAGTGGAGCACAGACAAACAATGGAGGTGCAGACACAATGGTGGTGGGAGATGGAACTGTACTGAGTGGGGGCAGGGGTCCTCTTTTATGTTGGAATTCTTTCCACTTTGCACTTGCAATGGGAAGACTGAATCCAGGCAGGAGAAAGTTCCCACAGCACAGCTGCGGCATCATCGTTCTCAACAGAGCTAGGGACCTTGATGGGGCTGGCAGTGCCAATTCCATGGATACTCTGCCTGTGTCCCCAGAGACCAGGCCCCTCCACACAGGATGGCCTGGGATGCCTAAGAAATAGAGGAACAGTTCTGTGACATAGGACTGACCAAGAGTGCCGATGTCCTCTGTACAGATTGCTTTACAAGCTCTAGACACCATAAGTGGGATAGACTGGAGTAGTTGGGACCCCTTTGTTTTCCAGTCTGTCCAGCAGCCCCCATAGGCTGAGAGGACACTCCCTCAGCTCTATCCCCAGCCTGCAAGGTTCTAAATGTGAGAGAAGCCATACAGCCTCACAGCCTCTACCCACAACAAGCATATCCTGTGTGTCCCAGGCCTAGATGGGCCCAAGGTCACACTGACATGACAGGGCCAGCAAAGGACCGCCATATGGCCACCTCATGTACCCTGGCCAGCATCCCCACTTATTCCTGCCTGGAATGACAGCCCAAGGAGCCAACCCGACTGGAGCAGACCCAGCTGCCGGAGCTGTGGGTGGCACAGTCACATCTCCCAGGCCAATGGGACATTTTAATTACAGAAGGATCCAAAGATCCTTGGCATTCTTGAGCCAATGTCGCAGTGGGCAGATGTCTGCACTGCACAGACGACAAGCAAGCAGGGGGAGGCAGCCAAGGACTTCCGGGAAGAAGAGTCCTCAAGTCCAAGTCTGAATAATGGTAGAAAAGAGCTATGCAGGATATTAGGGGTGTACCCCTCCCCTGAAGACTCCCTGGATTGCCGTGAAAACCTGCTTCCCTTCAGAGGCATCAAAGCAGTGTTTCTCAATCTGTGGGTCACAACCCCTTTGGGGGGTCACATATCAGATATTCTGCATATCAGATATTTACATTAAAATTCATAACAGTAGCAAAATCACAGTTACGAAGTAACAATGAAAGTTTTATGGTTGGGGGGTCATACCATGAGGAACTGTATTAAAGGGTCACAGTAGCAAGAAAGCCAGGTGGTGGCAGCAAATGCCTTTAATTCCAGCACTTGGAAGGCAGAGGCAGGTGGATCTCTATGAGTTTGAGGCCAGCCTGGTCTACACAGCAATTTCCAGGGCAGTCATAGCTGTTACACAGAGAAACCCTGTCTCGGAAAAAAAAAAAAAAAAAAAAAGGTTGAGAACCACTGCTGTAGAGGATGAAACAAAGCAAAAGCAAGAAGATGTGGAATGGACAGCGTGCTGAGAGCAAAGTCCAGTGGTCTGGCCATCAGCTGAGGTAGTCACTAGGCTTGAGCCTCTCCACTTGGCAAGACAGGACCAGAAGGCCAATGGACGGATGTCTCACTTCTATTTGACTCTCACCTGTTTCCCCAGGCAGTGAGCATAGCAAGGAAGGCATATCTATGGACTCAGCCCTGCCTACCTGTTGCCTTGGGAGGCAAGACTCAGACCAGGAACTGTGAGATGAGGCATGTGTGGCTCAGGTCATCTGCCTGAAGGTAGCTGGCTGTGTGTGGCTGTCCAGACAGCTGTGTCCACCTCAAGGATCCAGAGTTACTCAGCCTGGCACTCAGAATGTCCCCACCACACGGATGCCCTTGTATGAGCAGCTTCCCAGACATAGTACCAAGGCTGTGTGAAAACAAATACTTCTTTAAAAATCTCAGCCTGGAGCGAGGTGTTGGTGGTGCATGCCTTTAATCCCAGCACTCGGGAGGCCGAGGCAGGTGGATCTCTGTGAGTTCGAGACCAGGCTGGTCTACAAGAGCTAGTTCCAGGACAGCCTCCAAAGCTACAGGGAAACCCTGTCGCGAAAAACCAAAAAAAGAAAAAAAAAAATCTCAGCCTGGGACTCTTTAATACAGTTCTTCACACTGTGACCCCCCCAACCACAAAATTATTCTCATTACTCATTACTCATTACTCATTACAAAAATATACCTCATTACTGTAATTTTGCCATTTGGCAAGACAAAAATGTAAATCGTAATGCAAATGGCTGATATGTGACCTCTTTCCCAAAGGGGTCACGACCCATATGTTGAAACCACTGCTTTAGGGACAAAGCTTGACCTGAGGAGATGGCTCAGTCAGTAAAGTACATGCCATATAAGCATGAGGACCAGAGTCTGGGTCCCCCAGCACTCTTGTAAGGAGCTGGGTATAGCAGCACATGCCTCTAATCCCAGAGTTGGGAAGACAAGAGGCAGGGGGATTCCTGGAGCTTCTGGATAGCTAGTTTAGCCATTCAGCAAGCTTCTGGTTCAGTGAGAAACCCTGTCTCAAAAAACAAAACAAAACAAAAACAAAAACTATGACACTTCAGTGAGGGGCTTTGAGTTACACCTTTCCATGCCTTAAAAATAATAACCTAGGCCAGGTGGTGTTGGTGCATGACTTTAATCCCAGCACTCAGGAGACAGAGACAGGTGAATCTAGTTCCAGGACAGCCAGGGCTACACAGAGAAATCATGGCTCAAAACAAACAAACAACAACAAAAACAACAAAAGCCAACCTAAACAACTACCACCACACTGGTCAAACAGAAGAAAACATCAAAGTGTGAAAGCCCTGTATGGACATGGCTGGGGAGGGCCCACAAGGCCTTTCATGGGCATCTCAGCAGTCCATCCAGCTCTACAGGCAAGATCCACAGATACCACCCAGCCGCTGAACAACACTAGGTTTTAAAACACAGTCATAGGAAATGACTCCAAATCAAGGAAGGAGGTTCAAAAAGGACAGAGAACAACCACTTGCAGCAAGCTTTGTCCCAGAGACACAGCACCAGAAAAGAAGCAGATAGGGACCTGCACCTAACAGAAGAACAAACAGAGCCACAATCAGGATTCTTCTCCAAGGACAAAGGGTATCTGGGGTCAGAGACACACATTAGCAACACAGAGACACACGGTGAAAGGTGGGCAGGGAGCAGGGTTCCCAGCTGAGCTTCCTGTAGAAAGTGAGCCTGCCATCACTGCAGGGACTCAGACAGCTGCTTGTCTGGGTGTGATTGAGGAACCAGCTAGGGACAGGAGGGACATAGTCAAAGATGACACCCAGGAGAGTCTAAAGTTTCAAATGCCAAGCCAACAGGAGGCCTGGACTGAAGTCAGCAGTGGGAGCTGGGCAGAGGTTGGACGGCTAGGGAAGATGCCATACTGAAAGGAGGAGGTGATTCCAGAGAGCACTGGCCCTGGTCTCCATCAAAAAGGGCCTTTTGGGTTCCCTGTAGGCCAGTGAGGACTCGTGGGGACAGAGCATCACTCTGGCTGGCCCCAACTTTCCATTCAGCCAGGAGGAGCCTATGGAACATGCAGAAGCCTAGATCTAATGACCACGGGGGTCCCCTCATGCGCCCTCACTAAGGGCTCTCTGTGCTGGGGAGCCAGGGGGAATATATCCCTACAGGTGTAGTCGCCTCATACCCGATGGGCCTATGAGACAGTGCCTAGGGCCTACTGCCTTTGAGAACAGCCAAATCCCTACTTTATCAGCTCAGCTTTATCTGCAAAACCTCCTACAATTCCCTGAGAAGAAAATTAAATAGAGGATTTAGCAGAGATTCTGCAACTGCCTGGGCAGGGCTGGGATGGGCTAGCTCACTAGAGGCTTCAGAGCAGAGTCCTAGAGGGTAGGCAGTCATCCCACCTGACCCTACCTGGCCCTGCAGGCTCAGAGGCCAGTGGAAAGGTCATTTTCAGTCAATATTACACAGAGACCACCAGGCCTTCCACTTTCCTTCCCCTCCCCACCCCAAATGCCTAGAGGGGAAACTGAGGCTCAGAGAGGTAGTACCATTAGCTTACATAAGACCTGTGTGATCATACTCCCAGGTACCCCGAAGTGTAGCTACAGTGCTCAAGTGGTTGCCCCGGGGACAAAGTGTGAGCATCCCAGAGAGATAGGCATCATAGCCCCCCAAAAGCTCCAAAGCCAGAGGCTGGGGTGTCTACCAGCCCCCAACAGAGCAGTCACAGTACCCTTTATTATGGGGTGGAAGACTAAAGTACATAGCAGCTGGCATTCAGCAAAGGGAAGACTCATCCTGTGAGCCCTGGGAACTTCCTGAGATGCCAGTACACTCTGACTCACTGTTATGTTCTTCATGCAGAGTCACCCAGCCTCAGCCTCTGTGACCCATTGGAACTGTTTTCTCAGCTGAGCAACAGATGAGGGGAGAGATGCACCAGGGGGACAGCCCAGAAGTTGGGCCTAATTATCATGGGTGTATGTTCACCTCTAGCCTCACCATCTCTCTCTGGAGCTATAAGTCAGAAGCTCACCCCTGCTCTCACATAGCATAGGAACCTGCAACACTTGGTCACTCCTGCTGGTGGGGTTACAGGTAGGCAGGGACCATGGGGACAATGGGAAGGGACTTTCTGCTGGTTTCTGCCCACCCATGATCCCCAAGGAAAGTCCTTGTGTAGGGGGGAAGCTGACTGTTGTCTCTTTAAGGCCCAGTTTCGTCTCCGGGGCTCTGCAGTGAAGGGGCCTGGACACCCTTGTAGCACTTTAGATACAGTTTCTAGGCTGTGTGGACTGTGAAACTGGATGTGAGGGCAGCTTTTCAGGTAGAGAGACATCTCATGACGTTAGAAAGTCCACAAGGGCTCCAGACAGGAGTCCATTCAGCAGAGTAAAGCCATGTGGGATGAGGGGCCTGGGTTCAGTGGCTAAGTAAAATGTTTACTGCAAGGACCATCATCCCAAGGGCTGGTCTAAGGCCAGCTCCCCCACCCCCCCCCACACACACACATGCATACAATAGCTCTGATCCAGAAGGAGCTGGCAGAGCCTTTGAAAGCCTCCCAGGAGACCTACCAGCCACAAAGGGTCAGCAGTACACAAAGCAAAGAATATATTGACCTGGTGACCAGAGTGGTCACATTCCTGCCTAGAGACCACGCAAGACCTGCTGGGCCTCGCTTAGTTCACAGGTCCTCAGGAACCTGGGTCATCCCAGGCCTTTGAGACACAGGGCTTGTCAGCACAACTGGCCATGGTTACCAGTGTGAGGGGCCAACCCAGCCTGGAAGGTTTTGGGGGGCTCAGAGCACCTTTTCAGGACCAAAGTGAAGACAGCCCAAGGCCAACACCTGGTGGTTAGCCCAGCCATATGGCCTCCAGGAAGGAGCCTCCAAAACCGCTGCCTGCATGGGCTCTGAGGGCACTGGATCAACCACCCACACGTCTATGCTGCCTCCCCACCAGGTGACCCTAGGGGCTTTTCCAATCCCAGAATCTCCCACTATACCCTCCTAGAGAGCCAGGCAAGGCAGCGACTGGGATCCTTGGAGAACAGTGAGAAAGTGGGACCCACTTCTGTCCCTGGACCTAGTAAAGAGAACAAGTGGGAACCCATGGCTTCTGGCCCCCTCCATTGTCATAGTATTAATTGTTAGGGACACCCTGGTTCAGGCCTCTGGTCAGCTAGACCAATGCTTCTACCTAGTAGGACCCAGTAGCCCCCCGAACTGGCTAGGCATGCCTCTGATTCCAACAGTGAAAGCAGCCCTGTGACCTTGATCATCTCACTGAGGGGGATGGGACAGCACTGGGAGCTTTCAGCCCCAGGGATGTTAAGAGGCCCCACATCTTCCAAAAGACGCTGTCACAGCAGAGCAGATTAGGACTGTGCTGTGAGAGATAAGGGCCTGAGGGTCGATTGGAGGGCAGGCACTGAGAACGAGCTGAGATGGCTGGGGTTCTCCCTCTGTCCTAGCCTTCCTTAACCCTCCTCTCTGGTTCTGTCCTATGAGGAGATGGCAGGTCTTGAAGGGCACAGTGCTGCCTTGAAGTCAGGACACACAGGGATCCCTGACAAGTGCATTTGGGAGTGGTCAGGCCCATGGATGGCATTGGTCCAGGAGCCTAGCCCAGCTCTTTCATGCCCACCACCCAGGGACAGAAATAGACAAGAGGGTCTGGGCTCCACCCATCACTTAGTCCAAAGAGCCCCTGAAAATAGACACAAAGAAAGTGAACTAGATTCACATGCTGTGCCCCCAAAGATCCTCTTGGGAGCCCTGGCTGAGGCCTAGAGCCACTTAGCTGATGGAACCACGAGCAATCAAAAGTTCAAGTCCCCACCAGAAGGGAGCAAACCACCTTAAGTGCAGGAGGAAACAGCAGGCCACGGAACCAATCTCTGTCCTCCGGGCCAAGCTGTCCATACCACCCAGCCCACACACTCATCCTCACCACCTTGTCTCCATGCTAGCTTTCAGACATCTCCTGGCCTTGACCTCCACACAGGAGCTGCTTCCCTGCACTCCTTCCTTCCCACAGAGCTAGCCCGAGCCCCCGATCTCCTCACAATCTCCTCCCTGCTCTATGGATGAAGCCACAGATTGAAGATGCTGTTCCCAGGGCTCTCCTGGGGGCTGGCTGCAAAGCCCACCCTGTCACCTCTTTAGCATAGGCCTGAAGGAAAGGAACAGAGCACAGGAAGGAACTCCATGCCCTCTGATAGGGTAGGGGAGACATCTCACAAGCAACTCCACTTTTTTCTCACTAGACCCCAAGCCAGAGCTGTCACAGAGTAGCCCAAGATGAGGTCTGGGTTGGAGAGGGCTTGAAGCAGGGTGTTAGTGACAGGACAGAATGAGCTATTTTCCTTCCACACATTCCTTGGCTGTTTTAAAGTAGAGAGTAGAGCACAATATTTTCATTTAGAAGCTGGCCAGGGGATTAGCGAGGCAAAGAAGGGAACCAGAAAGCCTTTCGCACTGCAGTACACAAACACATAGCAGTGTAGATAGCCCTGAATATATACACTGCCCTGGACACAACCTTGAACATGCTCACACAGACTTGTATATGGTTGTGCAAATGGTTGACAACTGTACATATTACACAATAAATGAGGGTAGCAAGGTTCCTGCTAAGAGAGGCCTAGGTACCCAAAGCTGCAGAGGAAAAATCCACTGGGGGTTTCAGGACCTGAGGGGCTGCAACTGAAGGAGAGACAGGCTGCAGGAGTGAGCTGCAGAGCTAGGCCCTGGCTACATGCTCCTACCAGCCACCCACCCAGTCCCCAGGAAATGACCAGAGAATATCAGGTGATCATCCCATCTTCCTGGGCTGGGGGAGGGAGTAAGGGTAGGGCCTGGCTTCCCTCTTCCCTACTGGCTCTGAGTTCATCCACATCTTCCCTCTGCAATCTTTCAGACTTCCTGTCTCCACTTGGTGGTCTCAAATGTCAGCTTAGCTCCAGCACGATGATGTCCCTTCCAGACAGCACAATCCTGTCAAGGCAGGGATAATCTTGGAAGAAGATGAGGAAGAGATGGGCTTCCAGATGTCCAAGGAGCAATTGCAAAAGACCACATCAGTTGTTGAGAGATGCAGTGAGGTCCCAGCCTGGGCTCTGAATTCTTTGGAGGCTGAAAAGAAGGAGGGTGGTGACAGAGGCAAGACCAGGGCCACTAAACTGTTGGATCTCCTATGTTCCACAAGGCCAGGGCACCCAGCTGGCACCTGTAGATGCCCATGGCCACATCCACTTGCTGTGGTTGAAGAGCTGCCCAAGAGACTCTTAAGGCCCAGGCCTCCCTAAGGCCCAGCCTATGGCCAGGAAGGGAGTAGACCTTCCTAAGTAGAGCCCTCAGCCCATGAGCCCTTAGTGATAGCATGGGATGGGGATAGCAGTCCCACCGTGCTCTATAACTACTACCTGTCACTTGCACCAGTCACTGGCTATAGCCAGTTCTCGGACAACATGGTATTCCCTACATGTACTAGGTATTCACTGGGCACCAGAATTAAAGGCAGCAGTGAACTGCCCAAAGCCCCAGATCCATGCAGGACCTCACTTTCTACTGGACACATCCTCAAGTCGTTGACTATGGACTAGGCTAACATCCACTCTCACAAAGGCAGGGAGGCTCCTGCACACAGTGGTGAAATGCAGATATGGCTTCATAAGTAGCAAATCAGGGCAGGGAGGGCCTCTTACCACCAGGGCAGGGCTAGGGTGGAGCTACCACAGAGGCATGGGGGTGTGGCCTTGGTTGCTCCCCATTAAAAAGGTCTCCCCCTGGAGGCCCCTGATCAGGCTTGAAATAGCCCAGCGGCAGCCGACACAAAGGGCCTGTAAAGACGCCAGGGCTGGCTGGCAGCAGACCCCTCCCTGGCGCTAATGCACTGTGCATTATTGTAAGTGGAGCTTTTCTGAACAACAGCAAGGGTGCTCAGAAGAGTCAGCCTTGGCCGGGAATAGATTCTGTGCCCTGGCTCCAGATACGCAGGGGCTGGTCCCATGGGGTACTACCTGCCTCAAGGTCACCCACATCTGCTCTTCCCAAGTCTCCCATGTCCCATGCTCCAGTCTACAATGTCCCTACTGGTCATTCTCACCCCATGACTGCATCCCTCTTGGAAGCCATCTCCTTCTGCTCTCTGTCTGCAGAGATCTGCCCAGAACCACTCTGGGAGATGGGTCTCACCCACTCTTCCACCTCCAGCCTTCCTGTACCATCCTGCCTGTCCCTGGGTCTCCCGCCCTACATTCTAGTTCACCATGTTAAAGACCAGAGTGACATTCATTAAGGTAGCACACCAGTTTCTAGGGACAGTCTAGGCCAGCCCCACAGATTTGGTGAGTTAAAACAACAGGAGTTGATTTTCCATGGTTCTGGAACCTGAAGTGTGAACTTGAAGTATGGCAGGGCCCTGCGGGGTGCATCCTCTTGTGGTAACCGGGAAGACTCCCTGCCCCTGTGGTTCCCGGGGGCTCCCTGCTGGCTCAGAGCTGGCATATGTCCTTCCTTGGATGGGCTGGGGCTTAGCAAGCCCATTGGCCAGCTGGTGGACTAGCAGTGTGGCATGGCAGAGAAAGGGGTGTGGGGGAATAGAATCCAGAGGCCTGGGTGCTCCAGTAGTGAGCCCTGCCTGCTGCATAGGTAAGGCAAGAGTGCAAACTGGAAACGGCCTTTTATGTTCAAACTAGAAGAGGCTTCCCTTCCCAAGCACTAACCAAAAAGGGGACACAAAAGGTCATGATGCATTCTGGAAACCTGGTTCTAAGACAAAAGACTGTCCACCTCTGTATCTCAGTGAGAAACTGCTCACCAGGCCTGAGGAGTCCCCCTTGCTAAAGGTTGAAACTTTGCCACTGAGATCCACCCCTGTCTGCCCAGACTACCCCAGAGCCCATGTGTTGGGGTACCTTCTCATGCATTCCACACATACCTGTGGGTCCTCCCTGCCTTGGAGTACCTCTCCATCAGTCCTGGAGGCCAGAGGTCTGTCAAGAACACAAGCACCTTCTCCAACACTGGAACCTTACTAATGTCACCCACACCTCAGCCTGCTTGGACTCAAATCCTTATCCCCAACTCCTACTCCTCGAATATAGCCGTGAGTAGCAAGAAGCTAAGACCCTGGGCATCCAATGGAGAAGTCCAATAGTCCAGGAAAGGGAGCAAGTACATCGAGTCAACCAAAGGATAGATGTGAAGGCTGTGAAGATGGCTCAGTCAATAAAGTATTCCCCACACAGACATGAGGATCTGAGATCCACCATTCATGTATAACCTGGGCATACATCTCTACACCCACAGGCCAAGCTCCACACCTATGGTTTGGAAGTCATCTTTTGTTTGGTCCAATTAAACAGCGCATCCACCAGCTCTGGTCATGCAGCCTCTGGCCCAATCTAAGGCAGGACAGATTCTCCCACCAGACACAACTAAGAAAAGAAGTCAGTATCCAGGTGAAAGCATAAAAACAGAAGCAGCGTGAGTGACCAAGACAGCATGTCTCCCATCACTACTCCTAAGGAGCATATGCTAATGAGAACTACATATGCATCCAGGACACGGAATTTAAAAGAACCACCATAAACTATCAGAATTTAAAGAAGACACAAATGCTTCACTGAACTTTGAGAATAACAAAACACCTCAGCAATGTTCAAGAAAATACAAATGCCCAGCTGGAGGAAATGACGAAGGTAATTCAGAATTTGAAAACTGAATTCAACAAAGAAATGAAAACACTGAAAAGAACACAGGAGAAATGAAGATGGAAATGAAAAACTCAATATCCCAATTAGAAAACTCAGGGGAAAACCTGACAAGTAGAATGAACGAAACAGAAGATAAAAAACAGGACTCAAATATAAAGCCAAGGATCTAAACCAAATAAACAAAGAATAAGAAAAAAATAGGAAAGGGACACCATTCAAAAGGTCAAACCTTTTAATTATAGGCATAGACGAGGGAGAAGAAAACCAGGACAATGGCACAGAGCATATCTTTAACAAAATAAGAGAAGAAACCCCCCCCCAAAAAAAGACACCCATACAGATACAAGAAGCACACAGGTTTCAGGTGGTGGTGCACACCTTTAATCCCAGCACCTTGGAGGCAGAGGCAGATGGATCTCTGAGTTAGAGGCCAGCCTGGTCTACAGAGCAAGTTCTGGGACAGCCCAGGGCTACACAGAGAAACAGTCTCAAAAAAAAAAAAAAAAAAGGAGAGGAGAGGAGAAAGAACCAGCAGCAGCACACTGAGCCCTCCAACTTACACAAGACCAGAAACAAAACTTCCCCTAGGCTTATTGGTGGTTAAAACACTAAATGTACACAACAAAGAAAAACACTTGAAGCTGCAAGAGAAAAAAAATATAAGACAGACATAAAGGAAAACCCATCAGGATAACAGCTGATGTAAATTCTGAAAGCCAGAAGAGCCTTGAGCAATGCATTCCAGTTCTAAAAGACACGACAGCCAGTCTAGACTATTGTACCGAGCTAAACTGTCTACCATAGAGAGAAGCTTTCGATGAACCAAACAGCCTTAAAAACCATATCCACCAACAGCAAAATGCTAAACAGAATACTAAACTAAGCAACACTTCAAACCAAAGATAAGAATAAGTACGTCCAGGAGACTTCTAGGGAAAAAAAAAAACAGAAAAATGAAGCTATAATTAATGAAATACAAAGCACAATTAAGAACACAAACAACAAAATGACTGCAGCCAACACACACCTTTCAATAATAACTTTAAATATTAATGTTCTCGACTCTCCAATCCTAAGGAGCATATGCTCCTTAGGAGTAGTGACGGGAGACATGCTGTCTTGGTCACTCACGCTAGCTGAATGGATTAAGAAACAAAATCCATATTTCTGGAAGGTTGTCTTAGGCACCACCTTAAAGTGAAAGGGTGGAGAAAGATACCCAAGCAAGTGGGATCCGGAAGCAAGCAGGAATTGCCATCCTCATATCTAACAAAATAGACTTCAAACGTGAAAACTGGGGCATGCTGGCGTGTGCCTGTAATCCCAGCTCTGGGAAAACAGAGACAGGAGGATCCCTGGGGCTTGCCCAGTCTAGCTTAATTGATGAATCCTATATCCAATGAGAAACTCTGCCACAACATAAGATTGAAAGTGACTAAAAGATACCAGATATTGATCTCTGGCCTTCACATATGTGTATATATGTGCACACATAACTGCATGCCCAGACACATAAACTCACAAATACATACACGAAAAGAATGGATGTGAAGGTAAGATAGTGAGCCTTGAGACCCTTCGACATGTCAGGAGTATACAAAGGGCTCTTCCTGTAGTCTCCCAGGCCCTAGAATGCACAGGAGTTTCCCAAGGCACCGAGAAAGGGAAGAGTCTGCCTGCCACTCTCTCTGGAAAGTCATTGTCCCCTCCTTGGACAACTCCCCATCCTTCATTCACTAAAGGTGAGCCATTCACATGACAGAAGGCTGGTTCTCAATTGAGTACATAGCACCTGCCTTGAACTTCAGCCAACAGGATCTGTGATGAACTATTTTTAAACTCTTCAGTAGTGTGTGAGAGATCTAATGGAGTTTGCCGTGGGATAACTGCCATAGGGAAAGTCAAAGTTCAGTCAGGCAGCTGCCAGGCCAGCTCCTTCCTCAGTCACCATTGTCTGAACCCACAGCCAGGCACAGAACACTCCAGGCTTGGTGGCCAGTAAAAGTGGTTCTGAAAGGTCACAGTTGCTGGGATTTGGAGCACACAGGCTCAGGAAGGGTCTCCATCAGGGTTGAGGCTGTGGGACCCCAGCACAGGAGCAAGCTGTGACCAGACATAACAGGAAAGAATAGGTGCCCAGCTTCTGCGACCACAGGACCTGAGGGGATGGCTAAAAAGCCCCAGATATTTGGAGGCACTCACTCTGGCTACAGAATTGGTAGGGTCCCAGACACAGGCCTAGGGCTCAGGGGCCAGCTGGGGCCACCACTCTGAGGATAGATACCAATCCAGTCTGGAGTTCTGCAGGGTCACAGGATAGGACAGCACAGAGAATCTTGCCTACACTGTATATATAGTAAAGAGGGCACACTAGCTCTCTGGGGACTGTGAATCTGTGCATCCATGCCTCTTTGTCTCCTGATAGCTTTTGAGAACACATGCATTAGGGCAACTGGATGAGACCCCAGTTCCCATCCTCACAATCCTTAGGGGGACTTGGCTGTTGATTCTGGGGTTCTCAGCCAGGAGAGGAGCTGTGACTCCAAGATCCTTAGCAGAAGAGATGAGATGACACCCCAAGCTTCACTAAGGAGCCATTGTCAACTATAGCCACATCCGAGACTCTTCCAACAGAAGAGGTAACTAATAAAACATCACATCCCCAAAAGTAATCCTGATCCCAGGGCATAGTAATGATAAGGTCCCCTTCAAGCCAGGCCCATGGCTTAGACTGTAACAGAATGGTGACTTCCTCCAGGGACATCCAAGCCATTTGCCCTTCTGAGACCCCTCCCTGCTGTGAGCTGGTTCTCCGGGAGGATCCTGCCCCTCCAGAACCCAGGTGTCTCAGCAGGGCCCCATCTGTGTATCTAGACAAAGCTTCTGACAATTCTGCAGATCCTACTAGGCAAGCACTGCGTTCAAATTTCTAGGGCAGGGGCTGTAGGGGTGGGGGTGGGGCCTGGCTCTAGACATTGCCCAAAGATAGAGTAGGTCCTGGAGTCATAGGATTTAAATGACACAGATGGGAATGAGAAAATGAGAAGGAAGGACAGTCAAGTGGAAAAAGAAATGACTGCAGGCCATGAAAAATTTCTGGTCATGGATGTTCACTGCTAGTGGCAAACAATCTTGCTGACCAAACCCAGTGCCAGGGGCCTGGAGATACCATATCCAATCAACATGGCTTGGACCTAAGAACCAAGGACAGCTAGGGGTTCTGGTGCACCGACCTCCTTCAAGACCAGCTTCGTCAGAAAGCTCCTCTTACCCATACCCAGGCCCTGCCATCTCCCACTGCTTCTGTCTCTCTGCAAAATGAGTCTGAGGCTGGCAGAGTTGGGACACGGCCCTGGTTGAGCTACTTTGGGCACACAGCAGAAGGGCCAGAGCTGTGATTGGTTCCAATCAATGTCATATGGTAGCCACAGCTGGGGGCAGGGCAACCTGCTGGACGTGAGAGTATGGTAGTAGACTGAATCACTATGGTATGAGGGCCAGGGTCACTTTGGGGAGGACATTAGGCCCCCAAATGGGTGGGGTGGGGGAAGGCCCAGCATTGCCTATACAGTGTGAGGTATGTTGGAGAGGGAGGTCATCCCAGTGAAGGCTACAGACACAGCCCTGAGCTCCACCCACACAAAGAGCTCAGCGTCTAGTTCTGGATGCGTCTCAGGGGGTCAACAAGATACAGGTGTGGGAATATTGTATTGAGTTGGAGAGTAGACAGATCATAGAAGGTACACAGACAGACTGTTTGCCCAGTCCCCAGGGATCCCCACTGAACAGTTCAGTTCAAGAGGTAGGGAGTCTGTTCCATGAGTTCACCATGCAATACCCACACTCCTTGACTTCTATACCAGCCAGCTGGATTCCCAACTGCCTTCCCTTAGATTTCAGATAATGCTCAGATCTCTTTCTAACCCCACATTTCTCTTGTAGCCCAGGGGTTCCAAGTCTGACTGCCTGCAACAGCTCTGGGCTTTAGGGTACATAGACTGGAGATACCAGGCTACCCTAGACGCCTGTGTACTTTGGAGAGACTTAAGCTTACAGAGGTTAGGAACTGCCACTCTAGTCTCTTCATGGCAGAATTCAACTCAAAACATGTTCAGGGAGGCTGCCTGCCGAGGCCTGATCTCTCCTCCAGGTAGCCCAGCATAGGCTGGACCCCATCTGGGTTTCTCTTCACTCTGATCCAGGCAGAGAGGCTTCAGCATCTGGTGTCATTCTGGGTCCAACAGAAGCCTCTGTGCTCCACCAAGGTCGGGGGTGGGAGACATGGAGTCAGGCCATCCTGTCTCAGCTCCCAACTCTGAGCTGCAGCATCTGCTGTGGGAACGTGGTCCTCTCTGCTGAGAGATGAACTTAAGGGAGCAGTGGGTATTTCAGGACCCAGACTATAGTCACTGTTCTTCAGGGTGCTCTCTCCGAGCACCGAAGAGAGTTGTCAGGAATCCCTCCTGACCCTGCTGCCCTGAGCAAAAGCAAGGCTCAGCCAGCAGCAGAGCTCCTACATTTGGTTGGAACCTGTGCTCATCCAGCCACTCAGTGCATGAGCCGGGCCGGATGCGCGTGGCTGTTGCCTGGCAACCCCCTGCCTGCACGCCTGAGCCCCTGCGCCCACGCAGCCATCTCTGTCTCCGCTCAACACTCCTGCCCGGGGGCCCAGATGGCCAGGCCAGGAGGGGACAGTGGAGAGAAGTTGCCCCAGTGTCTGCCCTGGTCAAGCCTATCTGTCTATCCCTCAGGGTGGATTCTAGGCTGCAGGTCTCAGTGGAAGAGGACAGGGGAAATCCAGTCATGTCTGGCTGGGTGGAAGGAGCATCTATGGTTCCAACCTCTTACACACAGCATCCATTTCTCCCAATGTCTGCCCTGCCCCACCTACAGCTCCTTGTTCTCACTTATGCCTCCAAAAGGAGCCCTGGGGTTGGGCAGTCTTTGCCATTCTAGGTGACGAAACTGACGCCCAGAGGTTGTGCCTGTCCAATCTGCGGCTATTGGCCCCAGTCAGAGATTGCACAACTCTGGGAAGTGAAAACCCAATTTTAGACCAGGGGTGGCATGCCCTCCATCCATGTGACAATCTGAGGATCACTGGATGGGTGTGAGACTCCAATTAAAGACATCACGACATCGACCAGTGGGGGTGCAGAATGCAATTGCCTGTGCACCAGGAGGTGACCCTATTGTCACTTGAGGTTACACTATTGGGCCCAATCCAGGATTGTGACCCAGCATGACTTATCCAAACCATTGTGAAGAGCTCTGGGAACAGAGGTGACTCTCTCCCTGAAGGATTCACTAGCTGGGACTCTCTGCCATGCTTCAGGCCTGTAGCACTCTATGACCTGTAAACTCCATGACCTGTAAACACTTTGCCTGACACCTGGGCTAAAGCAGCTCCACCTGCTTCCTGACCTTTTGACCCTAGGAATACCACTAGAGAGTCAAGAATACCTCAGGTGACAGGATATCTGTGATAATGACCGTGCCTCTGATCATAAGGAACCAGTGGATCCCTGAGGGTAGTGACAGGAAAGGTCACAGGGAATGGGAGGTAGAAGTCTCCACGGTGGGAAAAGGCAGAGATGCAAAGGCTCCAGGGCACTTCATGTGTGGGTGTATGAGAGAGATCACCATCAAGCGGAGGCCTGGGCCAACCTCTTGAACATCTCTGAGTTACAAGGGGCATGTGAGGCACAGTGGGGGTCTCAGCTGGGCTATTTTCCTGGGCAAAGGCTTCAGTTCAGGTTGGCCCCAGGAAAAGGCTGCTTAGCTATATTGTGGACTAACAAAGCTGATAAGGGAAAGAGAATCCCCCCAAGTGTACTGAAGCTGTTCGGTCTTTAGCCTCTGGGATGCCCTCTAAGCACCCTCAGTAGCAGGTCTGAGCATCCAGGATCAATCCCTTCCTTGTCTCCTCCAAATGCCACTTACTGAAGCTGGCCCAGAGCATCGTGACATCTGCACATCCTAGGAGAGCTTCCTGGGTGAGGGGCCACTGAGGGACTAGCCTGTGATGGGGTGGAGAAATAAAGGGTCTCGTTACTGGCTGTGCACACAGACTTAGGCTGCAGGAAGCAATCAGTGAGCACCTACTATGTACCACAATAAGTGCTGCTCTTTCTCTATTCCCTGTTCCCACAGGGTAGGGACAGACCATAGTACCCATGAGATAGTTCAAGATAATGGGAGTGGAAACTCTAAGTAGCCTCTGTACCCCAGACCCTGCTCCTGTCTCACCCTGTACCCCGAGTCACCACCCTCAGACTTGGGTAGAGAAGTAAGATGTGGAGGGGGCCAAGACCAGCTCATCTGAATAGTCAGAAGTTCTGTGGCCCTGTCTACCCCACAGTCTCTCATAGTCCTTGTTCACTGCCCTGGACCTAGTATCCAGGGAGGCCAGAGCCAAGACTAGGGTGTGCTATGGTCTGTCTGCTCCCTGTCAGGTGACCTAGGATGAAGAAAGCCTCATATTGTGTCCCAATCCTGTGAGAGGAAGCTGTGACCTTGAGGCCCCTTGGGCAGATCCTTAGAAGCCCAGGCTGACCTATCCAGATCCAGGCCTCATAGTGGTCTCCCAGGACCCTGGTGTGTGCCCAGATTCTCATCTATAAATCCTGCAGTGGGGCCACAGGTGACTCTGTGAGTGAAGAGGGGGGGGCACCCTGCCCTGCAGCTGACTCATATGTGGCTGTCTCACCAGGGCTTCTGGGCTCCTCCAGGCAGATTGAGGACTGGGACTGTTTGTTGGAAACGGAACCGACATTTGCATTACCAGGCCCGCAGCCCTGGAAACCAAACACTGTGTTCTGAGCTCAGTCTGCACCAGGCCAAGCAACGCCTCTGCCTGTCTAGGGGGAGCAGGGGACCTGCTGGCATTTACCCCATCCCAGGCTGAGCTGGCTGTGTAGTTCTCAAGCTACTGTAGTTTAAGGAGACATGACCTCTACCCCAGGGTGGAGGGACAGCTGGGGGCAAATTAGAACTTCAGCCCTGCTTCTCTGCCCCAGCCATCCTATATTTCCTATGGTGATGAAGAATCAGTAACCAGTATGTAGAGGGCTGTCTAGCTGGTCCTGGAGGCCTGGAGGTCTGTCACTGAGGAGCCTTTCTGCCTGAGCCTCAGGGGCCCAGATGGGGCCAGCTTGTCCATGTTACCACCTCCCAGCAGTCAGTACAGCCCTTGGCACACATGGGTACAGGTTACATGTTTATGAAATGAGTGAAAGGTTCCAGAAAGCCTTGTTCCAGGACACTGCTCTAAGAAGCCTTCCAGGCTGGGATGCCTCAGCATCACAGCACAGGCTGACATGGGGACACTCACCTGCTTGGCAAGACCTCTGGGTCTGGAGCCAAAGGGTGCATGTGGGAGGGGTCTGCTTGCTGTCTCCAGCCTCTGGGCTTAGTCTCCCTTTGTCTCAGCTGATGCCTAGCCTCTGGGTAGCGAGTCTTGGGTAGCCTTGCCCTAGCCAGCCTACTGCCTCTAGATGGTGTCATGAGGCCCTAGGCATAGCTGCCCACAAACTGGTCACCACTGCTGTTTCCGTGGAGACCTTCCCTGCCAGGCCACTCAGGCTCCACATGTCTACAAAGAACTGGGATGAACCTGTGAAGGATGAGATGATGGTGGAGGCAGGATGCCTTGTGGGTGAGAGACAGAGCCACAGCCCCTATGCAGCCCCTCTCCCCCAGCTCTTCAGACACATAGTCACGGGGTCCTCTTTACTCAGAGGCAGTGGGGCTGGCCATCCTAGTTCCAACCAAAGCCTGGTCCAGGACCCCTGTGAGCAGCAGCGGGAACAGTGAAGGAGAATCCCGCCTTGGCCCAGATGACTGTAGCCACATTAGCAGGTCAAATCAACCTTCAGTGTCACCACACAAGTTCCTCCTTGTTAGGCCCCACACTGTCCACTCCCCACTCAGCCTTCACCCAGGAGCAGAAGCCACGTTGTGCCCCAGTGTCTTCAGGAGTAACTACATTTGAGGGTATAGTCCTCATGGAAGTTTGAAGGTCGAGTAGGAATGTGTTTGGTGACACAAAAGGACCATACCTACTGGAAACACCACCTGCAGAGAGGCCATGCTGAGTGCAGTTCTCCTATAGTCACCAATTCATGGTTTGGGGTGTGGGGAGGTCTGAAAATGGGAGCACCCCAAGGGTTAAATGTGAGATGCTTCAGAAATAGTTCATCCTGTGTGCTGGAATAGAAACTGAAAGAACTCCATTTTTCCCAGAATCCACTTAACCACTGACCCTATTCGGCCTATGCCAGGTAATGGTGGTCACAGCACTCAGGGATGACCATATTTGGTCACTGTCCACTGGACATGGTGCAGGTCAGAAGCCAGAGGCCACCTCTGGCCAAGCTGGAGAGCCACATCTTACACTTTTACTTCCAATGAGCTTGTGAACAGTACTGGGAGAGCAAGAGGGCAGGAAGGTGGGACAGTGACCTCCAAAAGACACGTGTGAGGCTTGACCCTTGGGTCTGGGGAATGTGATCTTATGGAAAAGGGATCTCAGCAGATGTCATTATGCTTGAAGCTCCTAAGCCAGGATCATCCTGGATCATCGCATGGATTATCTGAGTGGCCCCAAGTCCAGTGACATTGTCCTCCTAAGAGGCAGGAGGATGCTGGCACAGGGAGGGTGGGGTATGACAACAGAGGGAAAGACAGAGTAACGTGGCCATAGGCAAGGCCGGAAGATTCTACTTCAGCATTATTGGAGCTGTGAGGACCTGCCACACCTGTGCTGGACCAATGGGTTCCAGGGTGGAACAGCAGGTGTCTGCTGTCCCTGGCCATTTGTCCTAGAGGCCTCAGAGGTCCTGCACATTGGCCTTCCTCTAATCCAGGGACAGAGACACCAGCTTCAGGCCTGGAGTTCCAGGATCACACTCTCCTGCCCACAGAAAGTGTTGACAACCCTGGAGAGGGCCAGAGGCTGATGAGTAAAGGAAGGGCCATCATAGCTACGCTACTCCTTGAGCTACCTAGGGCCCAATTGCAGTCCCCCACTTAGGGCTACTTGGTAGCTTGGAAAAATTCTACAACTATGTGATGGTTTAGGATTCAAACCCAGCACAGGGTGACCATGGGTAAGGCTCCTCTCTCATGGACCTGGCACCAGCATCTCCTGCCTGCCTCACAGCTTTCAGACCTCAGTACCTGAACTAACACAGTCAATTTCAAAGTGAATGCAGCAACCCTTGTGTGGGCAGGCAGCAGCGTCCATTCTCAGAACTCTAGTAGCCTCATCCCATCATATGATAATAAAACCTGAGCCCCATCAGGACTTGCGTTCCCACAGAGAAGAGCCCTCAGCCATGCCTGGCCTAGCTCTTCCCTTCCCACCTCTTCCCTGGCAGCGTATCTTGGCTTGATGCTTTATTGTAAAAGCACTTTCCTCATTGGATCAAACACTATGAATTATAATTCATTAGAAAGCTGGAGAGGCAACAACTGCAGACAGACCTTGAGACATGGCAAAGAAGCAGAGAGAGGGTTTGGTGCGGGGCTGCAACGTGGGACATGTACACACATGCAGGGTCACAACACCCACATGTTCACTGAGCATGGGGCCATACAAGATGAGCATGTTCTAAGCATATTCACTAATGCAAATGTACTGTGAAGACCTCATGGTTTCCTCCTTGCCCCTCTGGGGGCCAGTCGAGTACCACAGTCTCTGCTTATCAGCTTTGGTTGTGACAAGGGTCTCCCCAGAAACGTCCAGACTGCTGCCTACCCGGCAGGCATCACTATATCCAGGTGACCCATGATACCCTTCAGTATCATGGCTCAAAGCAGGCTACTAGAGTCACCTAAGCTAGTCACTGTATGCTGCTCATGGCCAAGTCAGGGCTTACTGTAGGGCTTAGTGGCCCAGCCAGTGGCTTGGGCTGACTTTCCAGGTCTATCTCACCTGGCTTTTGATTCCTGCTTTGAAAACCCAAGAGAGTCTGAACAGGCTCTGTGTGTTTACCTATCAGTCTACCTCCTTCACTAGGTGGAATGAGGCAGCATCAGCTCCTCAGCACCACACATCTCAGCTCATAGACCAGGCTGCCATTTGTCCCCTCTTTCCCAATAGACAGGCTTGATGGCTATATTCAGTTTATCTAAATGACGGCTGGGTATTCCCTGCGTTAGCCTATGGCCAGGGTGGTAAAAACCTATCCACTGCCCACCCACCGTCATCCATACACCAATCCACCCTCCTATTCTCCAAAACCATCCACACACCATATTTCCATCTACTTACCTTCCTTGGTATCCTGTACCTGCAGACCAGACAAGACAGAGTATATACAGCCTAGCCTTGTCCCTACAAAAGTTGAAGTCAAATCCCAGGGCACCTCCTTGCCATACGAGTCACAGTCCTGTCCATCATGTTGGCCCTACCTGAGGGACTCTGCTTTAGTCTTCCCTCCAACCACAGCAACTCTTCTATGTGAGCGTTAGCCTCCAGCTGCCTGGGCCTTGCCCCATTGTGATCACTGACTGGACAAGGTACCTTGGAGACTGAGTCCATGCTCAGGCCTGGCCAGATGGCTGCCCAGAGCTGATAGAAAAGAGCAGGTCAGGGCCTACAGAGCAACCCCATTAGGCCTGGAGCCTGTCCTCGCCTCCTCCCATCTGCTTGTGTGTGACTCCAGTCTTCTCTCTTTTTCTTGCCTGTAGTCTCTGAGAAGCCCTAGGGCAAGACCTTGGGGCCGGGATTTTGCTCAAAGGTCAGAGCCCAGAATGAGGACAGATATTCCATAAAAGGCACAGACCTCCAAGTGCAAAGGAGCCAGCTGCTGGGAGTGAGCTGCTGGAGCCGGCAGCATCGAGGAATGTGGGTCAGGCCCTTCTCCCAGATGTCCAGTGCCTTAAGGGAAACTGGGGTTGGGGAGGGGGGCACAGGTCACAGACACCACCCCCAACTGCCTGGCCTCCTTCTGCCATCCCTGACTTTGCCTAGCTTTCCTTTGTTTTTCCTGTATCAGGAAGCCCTGTGAAGATGACCAGGCATGAGCACTTGGCCAGTGTCCACCCTCTGTACAGGGGTGATTATTCAACCCACTTACAGGGGGAGAAAATTGAGACTGTGTGTGACCTGCTGAGGTCACACAGTCAGGAGGTCCAGCTGGCCTGTTACCTATGTCTGTATTCCAGGGGTCTGTTTTCCTAGGTCTGTATAATTGTGGGGATCTCTCCACTTCTCACTTCCTTCCCTTCCTGGTCATGCTCTGGGGTCTAAACCAGTACTCTCAAGCCCCTGGTGTACAGGCTTTGTCTTCCAGGCATTAAGATGGGTAACCACCTGCTCACTTCCTCCTCACAGAGCTGACAGTTCATAAGGGGTGTGAGGTGCAGAAGCAGCTGCCAGGGTGACCTGAACAAACACCACAGGGCCACACAGTCCAGTTACAATACCAGGCTGCAAGGCAAGCAAGGGTAAGTGTCCAGTAGTAGGCACTCCAGAAGCCACAGTGGCTTTCTAGTTCAAAGGGAGCTGACCTAGCATGTGATGGACAGTTTTCTCTACAGAGCAAGGATTGGACCTTGCAGAGTGGGGACATGTGGCCAGGATGCTGTAGGCCCCTGCCCAGCTCTGCTATCCCTTGGGAGACACAATTAAGGACAGGCTGTCCTTCTCACTCCAGGGGCTAAAGACAAAGCATTTTCCAGTTTGTAAAAAGGGTGGAAGGAGTTACAATGAGGTCTGGTTTTCACCTTTGTCCTAAGAGGGACACAGGCCCTGACTTGGAAGATATGATGAAGGTCTAGACTTCACCTAGAATAATACTCAAACCTCCCAGTGTTCTTGACCCCAGACTCGGGTTGCTTTCCTATCCTACGTCATCTGCCAGCTGAGTTGAGAACTGGTAGGTGGGGTCATAGACTGAGATGAAGAGGGTCCTGTTCAGCTGTGCTCAGTCAGCCACCCAAAGTAAGCTCCAGAGATTGCATGAATGGAGGCCTAATCACGGGCAAAGCAGCCTTTGAGAGCCTGCTGTTTACATAGAGGCAGGACCTGAGTATCCTTCCTAAAGGGGGTGCTCCAATCTCAGGACCTGTCCCCCACATCTTCCGGGCTGTCACACTGGCTGCCAGCTTCCTCCTGTTTAAATATTTAATCCAGTTAAATATTAAACCTCTTCCAAGTCCCAATTACAATTGGATCGATTCTCTGCAGCGGTTGGGACCAGGGCTGGTGCTCTGCTCCCCTACCCAAGCCCATCAGCTTGAGTGGGGATTGGGGGATGGGATGGAGGACAGAGCAGGGGAGGGGTCAGAGAGTGGTGAAGTAAGTAAGGGGCCTGTAAGCGGAGGAGGGGTCTGACACACAGGCAGGGTCAGGGAGGAGCCTGAGAGAGGGAGATATCTGGAGGTAGGGCTGTTCTTGTCTCTCACAGTGCTGACCTGGCTCTTGGGTGCTCTTCTACCTGGAAGTCCCCTCCCAGCACTGCTTCCCTGCCCAGACTGTGCAGGAAGGGAATGTCCCCTCTAGTCCCTAATGATCTGTCTGGTGGGAACAGAAAGAGAGAGATGGAAGATCTGTCGCTGCTCCAGGGACCTAGCCTGCCCCAAAGGATGGGCTGAGCCTAGGAGTTTCCATTCTATGGGCTCTGCCTAGAGTGATGAGGGCCAGAGGGGGTGGCTGTAGAGGACACAGGAGGGGACCTTGAGAGCTGGACCTATTTTTGTTTAAAACTAACTTCCAAACTATGATATATTTTACATATCCTAAATGCAGGGAAAGGGAACCTTGCCTTCACCACCCTTTGCAGTAACACAGCATCCCAAGGCTTTTTGTGTTTGCAAACTTCTGGAAATGTCCCACACTTGGCATAGTCTTTGTGAGTTGCCACTTCAGTCTAGGTGTGAACACCATCCAGTGATGCAGGCAAGCGTCTGCACGAACACTGTAGTTTAAAATGAGCACTGAGAGGAACCACATGTAGCCAACAATTGACAGTTTGGTATGCTCTTGGTTGTAAGTCCCTTCTGAGTCTCACAGAACACCTTGGCTTTTGCCAGCCTCCTGTATTGGAGGACTGGAGTGTGACCACAATCTGAGAACACTGTCTTACCTCACTGGAAGAGCTCTCTCCCCACCAGGTGTGTGCTCACCAACTCAAGATGTGATCCACTGTTCAACTGCTTCTCACCCTGCCACAAATGATGCTCATCAAACAGAAGCTTCTTTCAACTTCAGCACTAATTGTAAGTTTGCATAACGTAATTCTTACTGGTGGCTGTGTTTAACAAGCAGCTTACTAATTTCCTGAAGGTTTACCCACTGGCTCAGAGGAACCTGCTCCCACACAGGCTGTGTCACCTGCTTAAGCACCTGCTGGGTTGGTGGCACCTCCACTCCCCTGATCACAGCGTGACTTCTCTATTCAGGCCATGTGCCTGGCTTGTGTAGACTGCTCTTGCTGTTAACCCTGCCACTGCTCTCTGGTCCCTAGCTGTAGCTATCTAGCCTTGACCATGAGCCCTGAAACCTGATGCAAGGTCTCTTCCTTTACTACTCTTTCTAAAAGGCTTAGCTGCTCTTGGCTCTTTATTCATGTAGCTAAAATGTAGGGCCATCTTCTCAGAGCCCAAGAAACAGCTGCTGGGGATTTGATGGAAAGTGTGTTGAATGTGTAAATTAATGTGGGCCCAACTGCCGTCTGGTCTTGGCTTCTGTGATTGTCTCTGCTCACTGTGGCTCTTGGTCTTCCTTTACAACTTTGAAGAACATGTTTTGCTGTCTCCTCTGTCCTGTGCAGCTCCTATCTTCTTGGTTTGTGTGAAGCCACTGGGTTCCTCCTTGTAGTCGTGTGAGATTGGCACCAGACTCAGGTTCTCTCTGTATGCAGCATGTTTGCCATTTTATCCAGTGCTGGAGACTGAACCCGGGCTTCACACATGCTAGGCAAGTGCTCTACCAATGAGCTATATCCCTTTCCCTCTTCTGCTTTTTCTTTTTTCTTTTTTTTTCTTTCTTTTTTTTTTTTTTTTTTTTTTTTGAGACAGAGTTTCTCTGTAGCTTTGAAACCTGTCCTGGAACTCGCTCTGCCCTGGAACTCACAGAGATCCGCCTGCCTCTGCCTCCCGAGTTCTGGCATTAAAGGTGTGCACTCACCTTATTTTTGATTTTGAAGTGGGGACTCACAGAAGTGCTCAGGCAGGCCTTAAACTCATGATCCTCCATTTTTAGCCTGCTGAGTAGCTAAACTTACATGACTGCAACACCAGGCCAGGTCCACCGGCTGTTCAAGGCCACAGACTTTCCTCAATAATTGGCATTCAGTTCCTGGCTTCCCTGGGGGCCCTGCAGCTTCCCTTGGTGAGTCCCCATGTTTATGATGTTTGAGGCTCATTATGTTTCTCAAATCTGAGGACTCAGAGAAGTCATTGATTTTGGAAAATCCTCAGCCTTCACTTCAGCAACTGTCTCTACTTTTCTTCTTTCTAGAACTTCTTCTAGGGCAGTTTACTTCTCTGGAAAGAGCCAGACAGAAAACTTGGCAGACTTTATGGTCTAGATGGCCTGTTGCAACTTTTCAACTCCCTTGGTTCAGTATGAAAACTGTTTATCAAGTGAGTGGGACAGTGTGTGAGCAGCTGGATGAAGCTGTCCCAGCAAAGCACTACTACAAAAGCATGTGATGGGCCCTTTCTAGAGGCGTGTGGGACCTGGACCTCTTGCTCCAGGTCTCTCTGCTCCTTTTCATATGTTCTAGCTCTCCCATGCTCTATGGGGCATCCAATGGTTGCCCATCTTTATCTTCCAATTCACTAATTCTCTCACCAGTCATGCTCAATTAACTGACTAACCCAACTTTTCACTTTTTTTTACTTCAACGATTGTAGTTCAGTTATTGGTAAGGTCCATCCCTCTTCCCCTTTGGTGTTTTCATTTATGTCCTTAGGATTTTAATTTGTGTTTTTTTCCTAATTTTCAACTTGATGCTGGAATTTTCAGCCCAGCTGGCTCTTATTTCTGGTAGATACGAAGGAGAAGACACCAGTCCTAGCAACACAAGGAAGTCATCCATCACGTGCTGTGAGGTCAGGCCTGGCTGGAGGGTTGTCCCCGAGAAGCTATGACATCACAAGTGCCATGGCTTTGAGGAATCACTAACTGGGAATCAATTTCTCTGTGGATTTCTCAATTTTGTAGCTGGAAGAGTTCCAGCCCTAGGTGTGAGTCCATAAACCTTTGTCAAACACAAACTGACAATTTTCCAGAGACCACATTCTCCCCCGCCAAAGTTGGAGGAAAGCAGACAATGCCTGAGTGTGAACCTCTTCCAGGCTGCCCATGGCTGAGGAGCCCAATTTCAGCCCTTTACCCGTATCTTCTTCATCCATCAGAACAGACATCAGGCTGTCTGCCTGGCTCTGTGGAGATTTTCTCCCATCTCTAATAAACCTGGCTCCTGGGGTAATGTTTATCTGTTTATCCAACATGTCTGGCATTTTGGGTGTTACTGGTGTTTCACATCAGCCTTGGTTACATGGTCCTTGGGATTCCAAGATGCATCTGTGTGTATCCCCAAAGGCCCCAGGCTTGATTGGAGTCTCTACTGCAGACTCAGAAGTTCCAAGAACCCTCAGCTACTAACATAGCCAGTCCCCCAACCCTGGGCCAAGCACACGCCCTGGGGACACAGAGCAAGCTCGAAGCTTGTCTTGGCACAGACATTAAACATTGATGAGGCTGCTGTCCGTGTTCCAGCTAGGCAAAATAAAAAGAGGGAGAAGACGCCAGTCCTGGCAAGACAAGGAGGTCATCTGCCAGGTGGCTGCAGCAGCCGCTCGATACAGCTATAAGGAAGTGGCAACAAAGGCAATCCATATACATCAAGCAAGAGCATTTCCCCGGGGAAGCCTTTGCAGCTTCAGGCCCTTCCCGAGGCACAATCCAGGCTTGGTGCACCAAAGTCTGAATGGGGCCAGATCTCCGTGGACAACTTGAGCAAATCAGGAGCTGGTTAACTAGGAGGCTCTAGGCTGGACCCGGAGCAACTTCCTGATAGCTGGGGAGAGGAACCACCACAATGGCCTGGCAAGAGTCCAAGAACTCCTCTCAGTCTGAGGCTGCCTTAGGATGAATAGTGGTCCCTGAGAGGTGCACCCACATCCCAGACCTGTTAGCCTAAGGAGATCGAAGTCTTGGACAAAAGGATCTTGGCATGTGTGATTAAGCTGAAGGTAGGATCACCTGGGAACATTTGGGCAGGTCTTCAGAACAAGAGGCTAAGTACCAAGAAGGGAAAGTAGAGGCCGAGCCATGAAGCTTCAAGATGACAAATAGTGAGCCTGGTGGCCACAAGAGACAGAAAAGATCCCTCCTCTAGAGCCACTTCTGTTGTTCTAAGTGCCCCAGTTTGTGACACCGTGTTGCAGACACAGGACAGCAAATGTAAGGCGAAGCTTGGATTCAGTACCTCCAGATGGGGTCCTGAGGGAGGGAGTGTTGTTTGCATTCCATTGAAAGAAAAACCAAAGCTCATACTCCTGGCCACTGGGGTTAAATCTGGGCTTGAATTTGGCCTCTTGCCTCTCTTACCCCATAGGGCAGTCACATACCACAGCCAGGTAGGAGGAGAGTCACCTAACTTCAGGATGGAAAAGTGTTTTTTATTTTTTGGGTTTTTTTTTTTTAGTAGCATATGCTTGTTTTTTTATTAATTTATTTTTTATGTTTCAATCCCAATTTGCCCTCCCTTTTCTCCTCCTGCTCCCCCCACTTCCCCACCCCCACCTCCCATCTGCTACTCTGAGAGGGTAAGGCCTCCCCTAGGAAGTCTACTAAGTCTGTCCCCTCATCTCATTAAGGCAGGACCAAGGCACCTCTCCACCCCACACCCCTGTGTCTAGGCTGAGCAAGGTATCTCTCCATATAGAATGAAAGACCCGCTTGAAATGCCCCTGAGCCCCCTGCCCCGAAGCTGCCGGGGCCTCCCAAGCCTTCACCCCGGCAGGGCTCGCGCCCCCGGCCCGCCCCGCCTGGCACCGAGCCTCGGGGCTGGGGCCGAGCAACGAGCACCAGATGGGCAGGCCCGAGAACGAGCACCAGGTAGGCTGGGGCCGAGCAACGAGCACCAGGTGGGCCGGCACGAGAATGAGCACCAGGTGGGCCAGCCCGAGAACGAGCACCGGGTGGGCCGGCACGAGGGCGAGCACCAGGTGGGTCAGCACGAGAACAAACACCGAGTGAGCCGGCCTGGAGCCCTGCCCCTGAGCCCCCGCCCCGCCCGAAGAGAAACACTCCGTCCCAAGGTCTCCGCCCCCAAGGTCAGCCATCAGGAAAGGGGGGGGAATTGAGTCTGTTGTACCAGACACCAGACCTTGAGAATATGCTGATCTGGAATGGCTCTGTGTCTTATTTGAACCATCCAATAGAAATGATTCTGTATTTCGCCTCATTTGAAAGACTCTGTGTTTCACCTCATTTGAATAACTCTGTACTTTGCCTTATTTGAATAACCCTGTATAGCGCCTCATATACATTGACCAATGGGAATAGCTCTGTATAATGCCTCATTAGAATTATCCAATAGAATCCCTGCTCCTAGCTTGCGCCTTTTTCCCTATATAAGGACCCCTTTCCCTTGGCTCGGGGCGCTTAGCCACACAAAGGCTAAGTCGCCCCGGGTACCCGCGTCTCCAATAAAGCCTCTTGTTTTTACATCCAGTTCGTGGCCTCGCTGATTCCTGGGTGTGTGGGTCTCCCTCTACAAAAGTGCCTCTTCGGGGGTCTTTCAGAATGAGCTCCATTAAGTCAGTTTGTGCATTAGAGTTAGATCTTTGACCCACTGCCCGTAGCCTTATATATTGTTCCAGTCACACCATGGTCACCTATATTGAGGAAGTCTAGTTCGGTCAGTGATCTCTCACTAGCCCGGGTCAGCTGATTCTGTGGGTTTCCCCATCATGGTCTTGACTCCTTTGTTCATATTATCCCTCCTCCCTCACTTCAATTGTACTCCAGGAGCTTGACCCATTGGTTAGTTGTGGATTTCTGCATCTGCTTCCATCTGTTTCTGGAAAGGGGTTCTAGCTTGGAGAAGTGTTTTGCTTCAAAAGGCAAAGTCAGCCTGCTGAAATGAACATACAAGTGCTACTGGCCAGTGGCAGGAGAGAGGCCCTGCCCCCGAACTCAGGGAAGGATTAAGAAGCACGCCCCCCCCCCCAGGAAAGGGTTAGAGATCTCCCCATCTGCCCTCAGATGATACCACTCTGGGATCTCCCTGGCTGTGAGGGAAGGTCTCAGTACAGAGCAAGCACTGTCTGGGTGTCTCGGGCACGCTCACCTTGCATACTGCCCACATTCTCACTGGGATTAGAGGCCATGGGCAGACTGCGGACCTTCCCACCCAGAACATTGGTCCTCCCATCATCAGCTAACAGAATGGCCTTCTTCTCACTGGGCCTCAGTATCCCTTTAGAGGAATGAGGGGTTGGCTTATCACAGAAGGGTGGAGCAGGCCAGTGGGTGGCAGGAAGAGATGGGGATTTGGGGACAGAGAGTTCAGCTACTTCATTGGAGCTGCTGGCTCTTTCTGCAGCTGCGTCCTGGGGTGTAGTCTATGGGGACATAACTCCAGTGGCTCACACTGGAACTCTGTAAGATCTGCAGAAGCCCCGGACTTTGCACTAGGGACTGAAAGACCCACTTGGGCCAGAGGACTTGGAGCTTTCGGGCTAACAGTGATGACCCAGAGTTCTGGAATTCTGTATGGCACCATTCAGGCCCATTGTGGCCCAGCACAGGCTGCATCTCTGAACCTACCACCAGCAGAAGGATCCAATCCAGGAAGACAAACAACACTGTGCAATGAGGTTGTGTGTGGTTTATCACCAAAACATCTCCAAGAACTCCCTGTGCTGATCGGGAATCCACAGCTAGGGCTCAGGCCACCTAGGACCCCAGCAGGGCAGGCAGGATGGGGCCACAGGACAAAAGGCTGACAGCCAAGCAGGTCAGCTTGCACCCCTGCACCTGCGTGAAAGTCTTTTCTCCCATGTTAGAAACCTGGACAAATCTCTTCTTGGACACTCCTTAGCCTTGAAGAAAACATCACATACCCAGGAATGCATGCCTATAAGGCATCAATTCTTTGAATTTGGGAAACTATTTTATTTCTTTTGTGTGTGCGTACCCACAAAAGTGCTAGGCAACCTTCCTACCACTGAGCTGCAGCCACAGCCGTGTATCTATTTTTGATTTTGAGACAGAGTCTCACTAAATTGCCCCGGCTGGCCCAGAATTTTTTAGATCTTCCTGCCTCAGCCTCCCCAGCAGCTGTAAAGACAGGCCTATACGACCAGGCTTGGTGAGAGAGATTTTTTTTTTTTTGAGCACATGTATTTTTAAAGAGCTTTGCTAAGATGTAATCAAGTGTAATGTACACATTTGAAGTCTGACACATGTACATCTATAAAACCACCACTTCAATTAAGATGGCGGAAACATCTGTCACTCTGAAGCTCTGATGCCTTCCTCCTCTCTGACCCCTCCAGGTGGCTGCCCACCTGTTTTCTGTCACTGCAGGTCAGTTTGCATTTTCTATAATTACACAGAGAAATCAGTACACTGTACTCTTTCTTGTTTGGCTTTTTTCATTCAGCATGATTGCTTTTGGTGTCACCTGTGTTTCATGCCAACAGTTCACTCATTCCCTGTGTGCTGCATCCTATGCCACAGAACTGTGACTCGTTGGGGATGGACCAGCCATTGGACATCATCTCCCGAAGGGACTGCCTTGGACACGCAGACAGGTCTTCATGTGACAGTGTCTGTCTGGGCTCATGGGGTGAGGATGTGGTTCCCAACCTAAGAAACTGCCACACGGTTTTCCAAAGAGCCTGCAATGTGTTGCAAATCCTAGCAGGTAAGTCAGGGTTTTGTTGTTGCTGTTGTTTGTCCTTGTTATGAATACATAAGAGAAACAGATTAAAGGAGGAAAGATTATTTACTTGACTCATGGTTTCAGAGGTTTCGGTCTCATAACTGGCTGGCTCTGTTTCTGGGATTGAAGGGAGGCAGAGCATGGCGGTAGGAGGGTGTGGCAGAGCAGAGCTCTTGTCCTTAGGATGGCCAGGAAGGATGTGGGAGGGAGAGAAGGGAAAGATGGACGGGGACACAAGCATGTCTATCTACAGTAACGAACTTCCTCTAACCAAGCTCCTTCTAATTTTGGTCACCTCCCTATAATGCCAGCAGATTAGGAATACATCAAGAGATCAATGTATTGATGACATCTGAGCCCTCGGGATTTACTCACCTACTCTAGAGATCAAGCCTTTATCATCTGGCCCTTGGAAAACACTCAGATCCAACTCACAGACCCTCCCAGTGTGTGGACTTTCTCCCTTATCTCCCCTAACCCAGAGTCTCCTGCCTTTACACATTGCCTTTTGTGTTTCAACTTCCCTTAAGACCCCCAGCCACACCAAGCATCCTCATCTGCCTATTTGCCACTGTCGTCTCCGATAACTAGCCTTCCAACTCTTTGGTCATTTTCAAGGTTTTAACAAGGATGAGGTACTCTTTGCCCAACTTGAGTATCCTGGCAGACTGCCGTTGCCTCTGTTGGGGGTTCTAGATTCTGGATCTCCTATCAACCCCACTCAATCTACTGAGGAGGAAGGACATAATAGGGGTGCTGGCCACAGCAGGGTCACCATAGGCTCCCGACACAGCTGGAGATGGGTAGCCAACACATGATGTTTGTTCTACAAACCCAGCACACCATTGTTCTAGGGATGCCTATTGTGGCTGCCCTGGTTGCCCACATCCGATGTGCTGGGTGCAGCTCTTTTTCCCTGAACTACTGTCTGCATCTTTCCCAAGCAGGCCAGCTGAGGAAACCAGTATTAAGTAGCATCAACAGAACATTAAACAAAGAGTAAATGATTTACAATAAATTATGTAAATGGTGTCAGAGCCCTCAAACAAGGCCAAGCAGCAGTCCTCGGCAGTGGCTGGGCCAATGCATGCATCTGTTATCATCATCCACTGATGCTGCAGCTGGGTGGGTGTCCCAGGTGCTGACCTTTGTCACAGCTGGATGCGGGCATCCCTAGAGAGGCTGTTCAAATATTTGGCAGTTGATGACTTAACTCAGTTAACTGTAAAGATAGAAAACATCCCTGGGAGTGACTGTATGAAAGGGACAGGAATCAGAGAGTCTGCCTAGTCTCCCAGCTGGGCATAGTCTTTGCAGCCTAGGATCCTGCTGACCTCCAACTGCCCACCTGCCCTCTTTACCTGCCTGTGTGAGCTCTAAATTGGTTGTGCCTTCTATTCAGTCTCTACGACAAAAGCCAAGTGATAAAGTGTTACCCACACCTCATGCATGCACTTAGCAGGAGCCAAGCCTGACTCTCTAACCCTTAGTGACCTTCCAGGAGTCCCTAGGATGCTGTCACCATTTGATTGCCCCAGCTGTTCTTACAGTGTCACAGGCAGGGGTGGTGCTTCTCTGGCAAGATCTCTCCCCAACTCCCTTGGCCCAAGTGACCATCTTTAGCCTCGGGGTTTTAATCAGGCTGGATGAGCTAAGGATCTCAGGCAACACAGACAAACATTTCAGTGATGTCACCAGTGTGTGTGGTACCTTCTCTGGGTACTAAGCCAGTGTTTGGAGGATGTGGACTCTTCCCAGAGCACTGGTGTCTGAAGTTTTCAGGAAGTATGGCAGTCTGCCTGACTTGTGACTGAGTGATCTGCCATGTATACCTCTGGGCATCCTTCTGTGAAAAAGGTTATGCCCGGGCTGAAGGAGCTCTGTGAGTAATCTGCAAGGGCTCAGCCTTCCCTTTCCTCTGTAGAGGGCCTGGGTAAACCTGAGCCTGAGCAGGGCCAGTCATCAGCAGGGCCTGGCATCTGCCTGTGTTTCCCACAGCCCCTCCAGTGTCTGCAAACTCACAGCCTGAGCTGAATTCCCAAGGGTCCACTCCGTTTGGCTGGCCAGATGTTTCTGCAGCTCAGCTCCCGACTTTCAGAACTCCTGAGACCCCAAGGACCCACAGGACAGGCTGTAAGCCTGGATCCCTTGCCCAAGATAGCAGCTCTAGCCAGCTCCCAGAGAGGCTGCACCCCAGGGGCTCCAACTCCCCCATGAGTATTCAAGTCCAGCCTGCCCCTTTCCTGCTGCATCCAAAGTCTCACGGAGCCAAGACTCCATCCGAGATACAAGCTATGGTCTTCAGCATATTCGATCATCGCCATCCTCTCAGACTCTGTTATCACCCACAAAGGGTCCCCCACCCACTGCTGTTACCCTCCTCTTCTGGAAGCCCCAGCTGACTATGTCTGTGTCTTTACAGGTTTTGATAATTTCATATATGCAAAGCCATGGATGTTGTCTTCTGTGTTTGGCTGCTTTCCTGAAGTAGGGGCATCTTTCAGACTGTTCCACACATGCTGGGCCTCCACCTTCTGAACAATATTGGACTGTGTGGAGAGGCCACTTATCTCTATGTCTACTGAACATTTGGCAGTCTTCACCTCTGGGCTACTGCGAATTGTACTGCCATAGCTGTTCATGAACTCATTTCTGTGTGGACATTCTGTCACAGTTCCATGCTTAACTGTTCTCGGATCTGCCATTTTACCTTCACTTGTCATATAATAAGAAATGTTTTCCAGTAAAGGAAATTTAATTATCAGGTCAAAACATTTGTGCAAGGCCACACAGCCAAGACATGATAGAGCTGGGTCCAGCCAGAGATTAGCATGGTCTGCTGCTTGTTCTGAAGGCCCATTCCTGCCCAGGGGCCCAGGCTGGCCCCCCACACCTGGACACCAAGCAGAGGAATGTTGGATCTGGTTTCCAGATAGTACCAGATAGCTTGAACGGACCTTTGGTGACCGTGGTCTGAGGGAAGCATTTACTTGCTTACAGGGTTGCGGAAAGGATGCCACAAGGAGTCAGGAAGAAGAAAGGGCCTTGCTGGTCTGTGGGGGATGGGGCAGGTCTTTAGGCTAGAACAATGCTCTTGGTTCATCCTGCTCTATGTCCGGCTCACACAGACCAGCTATCGGGGAAACAGGGTGTCTGAGTTAGAGTTACTACTACTGTGATGAAACACCATGACCAAAAGCAACTTGGTGAGGCAAGGGTTTATTTTGCTCACAGTTCCATCTAACAGTTCATCATCAAAAGCAGTGATGGCAGGAACTCAAGCAGGGCAGGAACCTGGAGGCAGGAGCTGACACAGCGGCCATGGATGCTGCTGCTCACTGGCTTGCTCTTCATGGCTTGCTCAGCCTGCTTTATATAGAACCCAGTACCACCAGCCCAGAGATGGTACCACCCACCATGAGCTGGGCTCTCCCCCATTGATCACTAATTAAGAAAATGACCTACAGGCTTGCCTACAGCCCAATCTCATGGAAACATTTTCTCAGTTGAAGTTCCCTCCTCTGATGACTCTAGCTTGTATCAAGTTGACATAAAACTAGCCAGTACAACTATCCCATTGTCAACTTGATACACAAACACAAAACATTTCAATTAGAACCTTTCCTTTTTTTCATTTATCCCCAAGATAGATGTTAATACTAATATCACAACATAAAACATAATAAAAGTCCTACACTCTTTAAAAATTCAAACATATTAAATGTTAAGTCTCTTTAAAATATTCAATTTCTTTAAAAATCCAAAATCTGTCTTAAAAGTTCAAAGTCTTTCAGCTGTAGGCCACTGCAAAAATCAACATACAATCAAATATCTTCAAGAGGGAAGAACCACACTGAGCAGTGATGTCACACGCCTTCAATCCCAGCCAACCATGTAAATAACTCAATGCCCAATTATCTGGCGTTCACTCGTGATCTGGGCTCCTCCAAAGCCCTGGGTCACTTCTCTGGCTCTGCCCTCTGCAGCACTCACAGCTTGTCTTCTAGGCTCCGGCTGGCTCCACCCTGCTGCTGCTGCTGTTCTCCATGGTCATCCCATGATACTGGCATCTCCGAAACTCTGGGAGTCCCTTACTGCAACTGTGTTGCATTATCACCAATAGCTTCTCCTGTACTCTCTTCAGGGACTCCAGCCTTGCCACACAGTGCCAAGCCTCAGTTGTTCTCCATGACCCCTCATGCCTTCAAAACCAGTACCACCTGGGTGACTCTTACATTACCAAGTTTGGCTGCCAGCAGGAGGTACAACCTTGGCCTCCTCTGGAATGCAGCTTCTGTGTGCTGACCCTGAGGAAACATTTCCCAGAAGACTCCACTTCAATGATGTCTGTGGTCTGATGCAAACAGCTAAGACAGACTACTTGGTGCCTAGGTATGGGTACTGTAAAAGAACAGCATCGGCTCAGGACCCCCAAGACCAAGTTCTCAGCACAAAGGATATTGCCCCAGAGGGACAGAGGGCAGGGATAAGGGACAAAGACAGGAGATAGTGGAAAAGAGAGGGAAAGGAACAAGGGAAAGGAGGCAGGGATATTTGTCTAAGGGACAAAGGACTGCCTCTGTATAGAGAGGACAGATATGGCCCATTGGAAAATGGCAGTTTATAAAGGTACAAGGGGAAACTCCATGTTAGGGTGAAGTGTTTATTTTAATTGGACATGTTAATTGTCCAATTAATTGTTAATTAGGTGAGCCAAAGAGGGCTTTTGATTGCTGAACTTCAGTGCTTTGATAGCTAGACCTTGGTAGTCAGCCTCAGGAGGAGGAAGTGGCCAAATAAGGGAATAGACCTCGGTGGTTAGCTTCAGGAATGTAATCTAACAGTTTTTAGCAAAGTAGAGGGGATGGGGGAAGGGGCAAGGTTTGCCAGAGCCACACGCTTGGGTGGGCTAGTGTCCCTTCTGGTACCCACTCAATCATGAAGGATGCAGTCCAAGCTCCAAAGCTCAGACTTAACCCAAGCATCGTGTGAGCCACTGGGATTTTCAGGAGGAACATGGGTGTGTGCAGGGGAGAGGGAAGCCCCATGAAGCTAGAATAGAAAGTCTTGAGGGTCTATAGCTAGGTGGGGGTAGGTGCTAAGAGCACCTTCTGAGCTGGACAGGTGCCCACAGGCCGTGGTGAAGGCATCCCCATGTTGCACACTGCCCTGTGAGCCAGTCTGCCTTCCGTTGGCCATGAACTGTTAGGTGGAGGGGCCAATGATCCCCAGGATCATGGCTCTGAGGTTCCTACTAGCCAAATTCCCAGGTTATTTGTCTTGCTTCCAGCCCCCAGCTCTTTGTCAAGCAGCAGCTCTGCACGCACGCGTGCATGCGAGCACGTGCACGCACGCACGTATGCGCACACACACACAGGAAATAGCAAGAAGCAGAACCAAATTTTCCAGAGGCCTGGAGGATTTTAAAATGCATTCGAACACTCTGTACGGTTTAATTAAACAATTTTAACGCCAACTTCCAAGTTGTCCTATGCTTGTCTCTCTCATTCCTTGCTCGCCATGTGAATGTATTATGCCTTCATTGTTTTGAACCTGATTTTCTCATCTTGTATCTGAGCAGTGTCTGCTTCTCATTTCCTCTTCTGAAGGCAAATCTGTGTCACGTGGACATGCTCACCCTGCATGCAAAGTGGACATTAGCGTGGGTTAATGGATGCTCAGGTGTGGACGGCTACCTCAAATGACCACTGCTACAGGATGCTGAGCAGACAGAGTACCAGCCCAGGGACATGAGACCCTGTGAGGAAAGTACAGTAAGTCTTCAGAAGGCTTGACAGAGTGGGAAGGGGAGGAGACAAAGGGAGAAGTTCCCCATGGTTTAAATGGCACTGTAGGTACCCCTGCATCTGGTCCATAAATGGGCTCCGGGTCCTGCTGGCTGGTTTTTAAAGACAGGGTTTCTCTGTGTAGCCCTGACTGTCCTGGAACTCACTCTGTAGACCAGGCTGGCCTCAAACTCACAGAGATTTGCCTGCCTCTGCCTCCCAAGTGGGGGGATAAAGGGTGTATACTACCACCACCTGGTTCATAGCTTTCTTTTAACGGTTCAAAAGCCCACAGCCAGGGCTGGTGAAATGGCTCAATCATACATATACAACTCTGGGGCTCTTTTCCTTCTACAGGAATTTGAAAAGCACAGTATAACAGAGATGGGTGTGACAGCCCTCAATTCTAGAGTATATGAAGCTCCCTCCAGGCTCCATAGAGCCTTGTAGAAAATCAGGTCTGGCTTGCTCCTTCCATCTTACAGCTGGTCTCTGCAAGGATGCCTCCTGCTCTGCTTGTGTATGACCACTCCCCAGCCATCTGTTTCCAGAGGGCCTCTGTACAGGGGTCTTGATGCTGGAGAGTTCTCAGATTCTCAGCTCTTTATTCTCTAGAAAATCTATCTGAGGCACTTGCTCTGGCCAAGAGACTTGTCTCCTCCATCCATCCACTTGCCCATAGCCTGCCTCCCACTGGAGCAAGGGTAAGATTTATAGTGGTCACCTCAACTGGGCTTTCAGCTCCAATCAGGGTGAGGCACCTGACCTGCCTCCAGCTACTTTTCAAGCAAACCATCACCAAATCTTGCACTTGATCTTAACCTTTAACAAGGGGTTTAAGGAAAGTGGCAGGCTTACCAGCAACCTTGTCCAAGACCCTGCTTTGGCATGATCTGCCCCCACTTGTCCACACTTCTTTCAGCTGTGTTCAGGGCTCCAGGCTCTCCCTGGTCCCTCTCCTGGGTGGCTAGGTCCTTAATTGCTCTTTGAGGACCTTAATTATGAGCCGCAGCCACCCACTGGTAAGTAGGAGCATTAAAATAGTGTAAATGTTTTCCTTTTCTTGAAAAGTTCACATATACAAGTCGAGGTGCTGCTGGGCCCAAGGGACTGCCCCGCCTGGACCTACATACAGAGGACATAGCTCTTGCCTTCCTCCAGCTGGCCCAGGTGTGAGACCCTCCCAAAGTCCCAGAACCACACATGGGAAACTCCACTTCTCTGCAGCCCACCCTGCCAGGGGCCCATGCAGGTCTGGTGTTGCTATGTCGCTCTGGCCCTCCAAAGAGCCCAGCTGCCCCCAGGCAGAGAGAAGGAGACTGCTCTTTGTCTAGGACAGAAATGATCATTCCCAGTAACAGGGCCTGAAGTGAAGGTGAAAGAGCCCCTTGTTGGTTGAAATTTGAGTGGATACACACCTAGGAGCTGGAATTTTATGACCTAGAGTAGTAATTGTGAGAAAGCAAAAATCCTGCATACCTTCAGGGGAAAAGGGAGAGCAGCCCCTCTCCTCATGCTCGCTTGGGACAAGGGTCGTTCTACCTCAGGAGTAAGAAGGGAGATTCAGAGATATATGCTCAGGGTATACCCTCTGTGCGCCCGCGGGTGCTGGGAGGCCCCATTCGGCTTGCACTCCTTCACCAGGTCTTTCAGTGCGCCCCAGTCCCCACGAGATAAGAGGAGGGGGATGGGCACCGGCAAGTTTGCGGAAACTGGGAGGAGTGTGGGGGAGCTGCGTACCGGAGCACCCTGACTGCCCCAGGACAATCAGTGTCGCGTCGCACATCGCGCCCCTCGTCGCCCACGCGCGCCAGGACACTGGCGCCCCGGCACACCCAAGACACACGCGGTGGGGGAAGGGCACGCGCCTCGCTGACATGGTCACGGCGTGCCTCCCACGCCTGCTGAGCCCCGCCCCCTCGCCGACCCTAGCAGCGAAGGGAAGGGGCGGCGCGCGAGGAAAGGGGGGGGTCCCCGCCGGCTCCGCGCCCCCGCAGTGGGGGCAGGGAAGGACGTTGGCGCCGCTTCCCCCGCCCCTCACCCGAGCATCTCTGCGAGCGCCCCCTGCTGCTGTGCTCTCCCGCGAGACGGTATGGGGCGGGAGGAGAGGTCGGGGAGGGGGGCGCGGACCGGGTTCGCCCAGTCCCGGACTTGGGGCAGGCGCGGGATACCGACACCGGAGAAGAACGGAGCAAGGGGCGTCGTGGGATAGCGTGCGTCTGAGTGGGGGCGTGCCGGGCTGATGACCCCCGCCCACCCTCCGTCCCTATCCTGGTCCCTGCGGGTCGCCCCCGACCCGCCCTGGCCACGCTGGCCCCGCCCCATGGGCCGCCCCCGCCGCCCCGCCCCTCGCTGCTGCTCACTCCGAAGTTTCCTGCGCTGTGCGCGGACGGGCTCCAGGGCTCGCTCGCTCCCTCCCTCTACGGCTCGGCCGCGCCCCCGGCCCGTGCCCGCGGTCCGCGCCCGCCCCGCCGTGCATTTAGCGGTTTTCCGCATCGGGACGCCGTTGCTGCTGCTGGGAGAGCCGGAGCCAGAGCCTCCGCGAGAGCTGGTGCCGGGTGGGCCGGGGGCGCGGGCCGAGGCGGCGGTACTGGCCCAGCTCCGGGTTCCGGGCTGGGTCTCCAGTGACAGCGCCGCCCGGGCAATGCCCGCGGGGACGCCACTGGCCACCGGAGCGAGGTGAGACGCGGCGGGTACGCGCGCTTATTGCGCGCCTGGGACCCTTTGAACTTGAGCTCTGTGGGCACAGAGCCCCTCGGGCTCCCACAGCCCTTCGCTTGGGCCTTGGGGGTGGGGCTGCCAGCCTTTGCCGGCGGAGGGGGCGGGAGGGGGCGGGGGGCGCATTTGTCTCTAATAAGGAGAGACAAAGACATCCCGGCGGCCGCGGCTGTTCCCGCAGCTCCGCTCCGCCTGAGGCGGGGCGGGGGCGTCGTTCCTGGGCCAGGGTCACTGCCTGCCGTCTCTCCGCAGGTGCTGCCCTTTGCCACCATGACCGAGGGCACGCTGGCCGCGGACGAAGTCCGGGTGCCCCTCGGCGCTTCTCCTCCGGCTCCTGCAGCGCCGGTGAGGGCTTCCCCAGCGAGCCCTGGGGCGCCGGGGCGCGAGGAGCAGCGAGGATCCGGGTCCGGCGTGTTGACTCCCGAGAGCCCGGCGACCGAGTGTGGTGCGGACCTGGGTGCCGACGAAGAACAGCCCGTCCCATACCCGGCACTGGCGGCCACGGTCTTCTTCTGCCTTGGGCAAACCACGCGGCCGCGCAGCTGGTGCCTCCGACTGGTTTGTAACCCATATCCTTACAGGGTTGGCGAGGCGCTGGGGACTGGGGTGTGGGACTCACCCTGCGTACGCCCTGTGAACCCCGGCTTCTGGGATCCGGCACAGGCTGGGTAGAGGTTCGAGACAGTGTTCTTCTCAGAGATGGTGGGGGTACGCCTCGGAATTCGCCAGTGGGATCTGGGTTCAGAGGCATCTTGAGACGGGAGAGTATGGGCAGAGCAGCGAGGATGCCACCGGATCGGAAGGGAAAGAAAGGTAGTGAACTCCTGGCGTCCTACGGAGGTGGGGGAATCCCCGCCTGTATAGCTTTCCAAACGAACACCTAAGCCTGTGTGAAGACCCTCGCTGGAGGCTGGAAGGGGAGAAAGTTTTCCACCTGCTCTGTGGGTGCTGTGTGCTGGGCAGGGCTGGTCCCTAGTTCTTTTCTGCGGAGAGGCAGTGACGTTGGTTGAGAACTCACGCTTCCAGGCTGAAGTCCGTTCAGAGACTGATTTAAGTCATGCGCGAATGGGGGGGGGAGGCAGTTAGCTTTGAGCCTGACCCCCCTTTACACAGTTACCCAGCTAGAGACAACGGTATTGCATCTTTTTTTTCCCTTGGCCCCAAGGGCACAGACTTTCAGAGAAGCTTCCAGAACAGGGTTGAGTCAGTGTTGGAGGCATTTCTGGGGTGCAAAAATAGGCTTCTGGTCCCCAGAAGGTGGCCTTGTGGGGACTGCCCTTGTGGGCTCTGAGGAGGAGCTGAAATCATGCCTGGTATTGCTTTCACACACACACACACACCCCACCATCCCCAGCCAGCAACTCATCGGAGCTGGTCACCAGGGTAGGCTAGGCTGTAGGTGCTCCTGCTTCCTGGGCTGCTTGGGTGGAGGGCCAAGGGGAGTTGACATGGGCCCATAAACACTCTTCGGCAGAGTCGGAGACAGAGGCAAAATGAGCAATGTGTGTATATGTTTCTCTACCTTGTGTGTTTAACTGTATAAATATTAAATACAAAAGAGAAATCTGTACCAAAAAAAGTAATAAAGCCCGTGTTTCTTTTCACTCCAATCCAAACACTGGGTGAGTCAGATTTTTCTCTGCTTATAAAAGAGGATGGTGGTCCCAGGGCTATGGCCGTCTTGGGCTCCAGTGCCTGTCATCTTTGTCCTCTGCAGTTGACTGTGGTGACTGCCAGTGGTGGGCGTCCTCTGGGTTGGCTGGCCCTCTGTGCTGGGGGAAAAAAAAAAAAAAAGGTGACCTTGTGTGTCAGCTGTCATTTTGTCTCTTCTGCAGGACCTAGACTGGAGGTGACTGGGCCACTTGGCTTTGGTGGAGAGGTGGTGTAGCTGGGAGTGGTGGTAGGCCACTGGGCAGTGCTACTGTGGACCCTAAGAAGGGGACAAAGGCCAGCCTGTGTTAATGCCTGAGTTTGTTTCCAAGGCTGTACAAACTAGGGGAAGACTGGAGTGGGCCTAGACTTATTCTGCCAGCCAGGACCTGTCTTCACAGGAGTCTGTGGCCAACCCTGGTTCTCTAGGCTGCTGTGTCCCTGGGGACTTCCGACAAGGTTGTTTATGTTGCTGTGTGCACAGAAGGTGGGGATGGGATGGTTCGTGTAGGTCGAGTGAGTCCTCAAGGGCTGTGGAGCTAACATTGCCAGCTGGCCTGATCCAACTTTTGTGAACCTGAAGTGGAAGATGTCCTTGTTTTCTTAAGAGAGGCTCAGGTGTTACCAGCCCTGGAAGAGAGGGCAGGAAGATGAGGAGAGCTGGGGAAGAGAATGCTAGGCTATCCCTATAGATGAATCCACCAAGGGGAGAGAGATGGGTCTTACCCCTCCTGCCCTCAAGTTCATCCCTGTCTCGAAGCTGCTGGCTGTTTCCAGGAACCCTGCCACACACACACCCATCTTATTATCGGTGTATACCTCAAGACACTGTTCAGTTCTACTCCTGAAAACCAGGGATGGATTCTGAGTATCTCCAAGCTAGGGGAAAGCCTTACAAAAAGCTGGTTTCCCAGGTTATATGGCCCAGTCAGCCCTCTGTGTCTGTCATTTGAGTGGGTTCATTAGAGCCCTGGCCACATAGCAATAGGTCTGACCCCCAGCAGATGCCAGGCTCTGAAGTAGGGGTGTGAACCTGGGCCTCAGGGAGATCCTAAAATAAGCTGCATGCTTGGACAGGCGGGGGATCAGCTTACTGGGGAAGCCCATGTGGGCCGAGGCTTTCCAAGCTCTTCGAGGCTCTTTACATTCCTGGGAGTTGGGAGGGGTGGCTTTGTATGAGGCAGGGAAACCATGGGTGATTAGCGTAGCCAGGGTTTTACAAGGAACTGTGTAGTGCTCTGTGGCTAGAGGGTATTTCCTGGGCCTCAGTTCTCCCTTGCAGGTAGACAGTGTGTCTTTCCCAGAGGGTAAACTCCAAAGGGGGGATAGTCAGATTTGCTCAGGTGAGAAGCAGCTGCTGCCTCCCTGCAGATGCCTGCCAGCCATAGCTGGGTTTCTATTGGCTGTTAGAACATAAGGGAAGTACTTTCTCCCAGTCCCGGACCTTTCTGGAACTCTCACATGGCTAGCCAAGAGACTGATGTACACATGGTCCTGGGTCTGCCTGGATGGTATCTCCCATCCCTGTGGCAAAGGAGCCTCCAAGGACAGCCTTTGTCTTTATTGATTTAGTTTGCTCTTTAAAAATACAATCGGGCTGGAACTTTTGGGGAGAGCGCTGTTTCTCCTACACAGGCTTATTTATAGAGGAAGGTGGGTGGGACCCGTGTGTTGTAGCTGCTCCGCTGGGTTATGTTCTGCCCTGGCTCCCCCACCCCACCCCAGGCTCCTGACCCAGAACTGCCTGCAGTGCAGCTGCCTGTCCCAGCAAGGGAAGGTGGGGCCTCCCAGGGGTAGGAAGCTCAGGAGTGGGCACCCAGCTGTTCTGTGTCATCAAGGGAAGTAAGCTATGGATTTTTAGAATCTAGGAGGAACCTAGGTGTTCAGAAGTGAGAGTCTTTAGGACTCTTTAATCTTTCCTTCCCCACAACAGGCACCAAACCCTCAAGTCACCAACAAAGAATGAAGGACATACCAAGGTCACATAGGTGAAGAGGAGCAAGTTAGGCCCAGCCCAGCCAGCAAGCTCACATATTGGTTGTGCCCCTGGCTAGATAAGCTTAAGGCCTTATGACATTTTTTTTTTTTTAATGGATGTTTTGAGATGTCCAAGGACACAGTGCTGCAAGGTGTCTGCCAGTATGTGGCTCACCTTGGCATGCATGTCCCAGTGGGAACTTGCAGGGTGCTTGTCCTTTGTCCTTGCCTGGATCCTGTGCTTTGAGAACGGTCTATCTCTGCTGTTTCAGACCACCCAAGAGCTGGCTCTCCGGAAAACCAAACTGTCTTGATTTCTGGAGGTCACTGGGCCTCCAGGGACTCCTGGACCTGAATTCTGAGCCAGGATGTTAAGTAGCATAGGCTTCTGTAGCCTTGGCTGCCACTCTGCCCAAGGAACATTGTGGTTTCTTGGGATCCTTGAAGGGTTCTTGGATCCTAGGTGAGGGTCGTTGTTCCCTCCTTAGCCAATCTATCCATAATCTGGTACCTTGCCTGGTCCTTCTTCTAATAACTGTCTATGTCCACTCCTGTGGACTCTTGGAGATTCTGCTTGGCCTGGCAAAACAGCTGTTGTCTCCTTTAATGTTGACCACTCTCACCCAGTTAGGATTATGGGATGTGGATCAGAGTAATACTGGCTTCCTGTGTCTTAACAGGTACTTTTGTCTAGCTAGGGATGCTGGCTCAGCATTTCAGGAGTCAGCCTTCCCCAAGGTCCTAGAGCTTAGCATCCAGTGTGTGCTGGGAGAAGACTTGCAGGACATAACGCCTCACACCTTTGAAGCTACCAGTTAACATCTACCTAGTGGGAATCTGGAGCATGTGTCGTTCATGGCTGTGTTGGATGAAGGTGTACCATGGCTCTGGGACTCGTTGGGACAGGGGAGGCAGCATTGCTACTGAGAGCTATAGATGGAAGAGAGATTTGGAAAGGCCCTCATATGTCTCACAGACTTCTTTTGGAGAGTCATTCATACCCTCATCAAGGAGGTGGCGGGTCCATATACCCATGTGAGATCACCTTTCCCATCTCCTCCCTCTATGAAATGGGCATGATTGCCAGTGAGGCCAAGCATGTCCTGCTGAAGGCCTGCGGGGTACACATAGACTTCAGTACCTATGAGGAAGGAATAGGAGTAGGAGCCTTCCTTATTCTAGGACAGGTTCTGCTCTGGCAGGAACTGTGCCTCCCAGACCTGCTTCTGTGGCTCAGGAATGGCTTAGTGTTTTGGGGTTTGTTGGAGCTGTCAAGGCCACCATACAGTGTCCAGGCAAACTGACAGTCCTTCCCTTCTCATGGAGGCATCACCTTCCTAACAAACACATTTCCAGGGTTGGTGGCTCTGTTGCCAGTGTATGGTGGCCCCTTTTACCAGGCCTTATCCTGCTTGTTCCTAATCCTAATCACCTCTGGGGTTGACCAAACGCAGTAGTCCTTTCTGATAGTCTTAGCATCTCAAGTGGACTCAAGAGTTGGGCCACCAGTCACCTGGGTACCATGGCAGGCTCTTCTGCCCTTGTCCATGTGTACTTTCCCTGATGAATTCTTGAAACCCTATGTTGTAAGGAATTGTGAAGGGAGGGCCTCTTAATACCAGTGGCCTTGGCCTTTGCTTCATTCAGCAAAGGTCTCCCCAACAGAACCCATCCAGAATCCAGCTATTCTTATGCCTGTGGCAGGTGAGGCCCTTTGGAGGGCATGGAGTCTGGACTAGAGGCTGCTGGTACCAGGACCAGGGAAGCAGTAGCTACTTGGTGACCATTGAGTCTGTGTGAGAGGAGGCCAGTAGCAGGACCAGACTGGCCAGCAAGTGCCATAGTTCTGTTCCTGAGGTAAGTGAGAACTATAGCTGATCTGAAGTGGAGAGGGATATGGCGGAAAGGGTCTGGATCCCCAGAGCCTGCTCTTAGGAGTGTGGGGTGTGAGATGAAATGGAAAATTAGGATATCAAAGGGGTGAATAGGCCAGCCTGGGGACTGAGGAATCTAGCAGTGTTGGAACCCAGCCTGATGGGAAATTGAGGTAAGCCTGGAATGTAAGAGCACTGCAGGACAAAGAATGGGCCTCATGCTTTGGAGGCCTGGCCTGTATAGCAGGCTTAGACACCCCAGCTCCATGCTGGTTGAGTAAGTCGCTAACGCAGGCTGTGGGTGTCTCTGTGGCCTGCAGGAGCACACAGGGTGGTCTGGGAGCTCCCTTCGCTTCCTCATAAGCAGTGGGCCTGGCTCCCAGCTCTGCTGGCAGCCGCCCCATTCAGGGTCAGGATGTGGAAGAATGCGGGGGATGGGGCAGCCTGTCAAACAGGGATGAATCCAGAGCAGTGGCCTGTGGCCAAGTCCAATCCTCGGTCTCGAGCAGTCAAGGTCAGGCGTGCAAATCCGTTACCTTTGTTTATGCAGATGTCGGCCCTGGTGCTGAGCTGAGCCTGCTGGGGAAGGGGCAGGGGCTCTTGGGACCTGACTTGAAATGTTCCTTTCCCACCTTGAGGGCTGTTAACCTTCTCCCTTTTCCTGGGTGGTCACCAATCCTGACTTAACTTGGAGCACCCCTAAGAAATGTGGGCCCAGCCCACAGCCCTGGGCAGAAACAAGGTGTGATACAGGTCATACACTGTGTTGTGGTGTAGGTCTGGATCCTTGATCAGACATAGGGGACAAAGGCCCAGACAGGATGGAGTCCAGAGAACCAGGGACGAGGAGGAAAGGAACCTACTGGCTCTCAGTGCCATTCCCCAGTTCAAAAGAGTTGGCAGAAAGGTCTGGGCAACTTACCCAGAGCATTGTGCCTGCCTGTAGTGACAAGCTTGCTACTCAAGCCACTCACCATTTTCTCAGAAGGGGCCTTATGGAAAAGACTTGAGCTACTGCTGCCATGTAGTTGCCAGGACTGGTGTCTCTGGCTTCTCAGATCCCTTTAGGCACTGTGGCTGGCAGGAGGAGGGCATGAGCCACAGCCTGGCAGGCAGAGTGGGGTTCTGGAGGCAGGGGCAGATACAAGGAACAACTGAGGAGAATGCTGGATTGGGGACTGCCAGCCTCTGACTACTCGTAACTGCTTCCACCACTGGGATGTGTGAGCAGTGGGTAGAGATAAGAAGCCCCCGACAGCCAGGAGTCTGCCCCTCTTAGCCCACCACAGGCTGGTCTTGGCTACAGGAGGATTTCAGGGGTCCCAAAGGACTCCCTTTTCACACATAGACTACCCAAGCCTTTGCCAGAGTTGGAGACGGGACTTGGAAGCTTCCTTTATGCTCCAAAAGTTGGAGGCTGCCTTAGGATTAGAGCAGTTCCTCCAGCTGCCCAAGTTGTGGAGGGATCCTTCAGGCTTGATGAAGGCACATTTATTCCTGCACCCAAGGCCCCCCCCCTTCTGATAAGAGACCCATGGGCAACACCTCAGCCCTGCCTAGTCCAGCCACATTTCTTCGTCCTTCCCTGTTTGTGTCCCTTGGTACTTCTGTGTTTTTTCATGAGTGAAGTAACCATGGCACAAAAATATTCCTTGTATATGAGCATTAGGTAAAGAGTCAACATTTTATTAACATGGCACCAGCACAAATCCTCAGTCTCTTAGCTGGCCTGACCTGCATCAGATAGTAGAGAGAGGACCTGCTTAGGGCGGAGGAACAGGCCAGTCCTGGGGACCACAGTCCTGCTCAGCTCTGTGTAAATAGATGAGTGCCCGCCGTGGCCTGACCCTGGCAGCACACAGGATGTTCCTGGCAGGAACAATAGTTGGCTTGGTTGCCCTGTTTCTTCCCTCTGGGTTGTGCTAGTGCTGTCCCCTCCCCAGGCTAGGCTCCAGGTTGGTGCAGCTGGGACAGTGACCCAACAGGAAGGGGCTGGAAAGGTCTAAGGGATGATTGCTCTGGCCACCCCACTTTGTTCTGGCCCTTTTCTTCTTTACCAGTCTCAACCTGGCAGAGTCCTGGGGTATGGGGGAAGTTGCCTCTGGGCCTCTCACAGGCATGAAACTAAAGGAGGTTCCCTGACACTGTTGGGGTACAGTAGCCTCTACAATTGGGGGAGTGGAATCTCTTGAGTCCTAGGTCCCTGTAGCTGCAGCAAGGTTAGCAACCCAGCTGACTGATGCCTGTGTGTGCAGAGTAATTGGACAGGGTGCTGAATCGGCAGGTGCAATGGTTAGATGTGGTGCAGGGTAGGGGGCTGTTGGCCGGTCTGTCATACACAGGGCTAGTGCAGCAGGTATTTAGTAGGAACTCTGGCTGGTAGACATAGGCTCCAGCCCCAGTGTTGAGCAGCATCCAGGCTCCCTGGGCCTTGGCTTATTGCCTTGGCCAATACTGGTGTGTGCAGTATCAGACATGGTGATGGAAGGGATGGATCAGTGGGTTTTCTAGATAGTAGTGGGACCTTCAAAGTAAACAGACCTGGGGCCTCTGAAGGTGGAGTGATGGAGAGGGCACCAAAATTGCATTGTTTCTGTAGACAGATCACCTTTTGGACCTTGGTTTTGTTCCTGTGGCCCTATGGCATTCAGTTGCATGGGAAAGGAAGCTATATACATAATGCTTCGGTCGCTGTGCTGGGCTGAACATTGTCCCCATCAGAATCTGTGGCCAGCAGAATGTGAAGCTTCTCATATTTGGCAATGGGATATTTCCAGATGTAACTAGTTGAGCTGAAGACAGGTTAGACTAAGTGCCCCAGACCCAGTGATGGGAGTCTCTGGGAAGAGGACAGGCTGTTTGACAACTGTGAGAGACTGGAGCAGTGTGACCACAGCCATAGAATACAAGGACTGTCACTAACACCAGGAGGCATAAAAGTCCAGGCACAGCCCCCTCGAGCCTTGGAGATAAGCAGTCCCTGGACTGGGGACTTTTGGCCCAGAATGAGCAGGAGTAAGTTGCTATTGTTTGAGGTGGCTGGCCTTTGGTGTTTTTTACAGAGCCACAGAACTCCAGCCCAGCTGGTGGCACGCTTGCCCACGTGGCTGTGAGTGTGCCCTTCTATGCATGCACGCCTGAATGAGCCTTTCCCAGATAGCATGCCCCACCCCTGGAGGGAGATGAGCAGTTCTGCTTGGCTAGGGCAGGAGGCTGTGATGTGTTAACTGGAGGTGGCCACTTGGGATAAATCAAATGCCCAGGGTCAGGCTCTTAAGACAAGGGGTGGGCCACCTGGGGAGAGGAGAAAATCAGCCATGAAATCGGTCATTCTGTCGGCCTGATCTGCCAGGCGGGCCATGCATGGGACTCTCTGTTATGGTGAGAGGCCCCTCCCAGAGGCTACTGCAGGTGTCTGGTATGTTTATGCATGGATCTCCAGGCAGCTCTGAGCCGCTCCCATCCAGCCCAGGAGCTTTCTGGAAGGTGCCCTGCAGGTCAGCCCACAATGGGGGTCTTGGGCGAGCTTTTACAGAGCAGACCACTCTGCCCACTAGAGCAGGCCCCCCACCCCTAGGGGATTCCTCAACCCTCTCTCCATCCTGGTGGTCTCTGTCCTTCAGGAGTTTTTCTGCTGCTTCTAAGCAGAACAGTGGAAATAGGAAATGAACCTATTTGGCTGTGAAAGCTGGTGTTCAGGTTCCCAGAAATGTAGCCCCTAAGACTTTGGATGTTAGCTGCCTCTGGCTGTTGCAGCTGTCCCTGGAGGAACAGGACCATTTCCTTCTTGGTGTCCATGGAGAGGAGTATTGACCACAGATGGCCAGGGAGGAGACTGCTCTAGTCTGAAGCTGTACCCTGCCCCCAGCTTCCAGCCCCAGCTCAGTACTGGGAAGTACATTATGGAGCATTATGTTCCTCCCGGGGCCTCCAGGAGGCACTCAGGCCCTGTTCTGCTAGGGCAGACCCCTGGATAGGTCATTGATCAGGCTAGGAGGGGGCATGGGCTGAGTATGAACAGAGATGACTGAAGGAAGCAGCTGTGGCATGCGAGTGACACCCTTTGGAAACTTGTTCTTGTGGTTCTTCTGTGGAAGGATGGTCCTGTGGTCACCTTGAAGCTGTCCTGGGCACTTCTGGCTAGTGGCCACATGCTCCTGTCTTGAGGATAACTGATCCTCAAGACTTCCTGCGTCCTTGGGGTTCACATCTCTGTTCAGTGCTTCAAGCAGGAGAGGTAGCCTGCAAGTTAAGGGCCTACACCCCTGTTTAGAAAAAGCTGTAGCCCCATCTGCAATGTGGCAGGGCCCAGGTATGCATCTGACAGTGGTGGAGAACCTGGGGCTGGAGCAGTATACAGTGTCTGTTCTTGAGCAGAACTCTTCCTGCTGTCTTTCTAGGCTAAGGATTCTAGCCGTGGGATGCCTGGTGAATGTCCCGAGGAGCATCCTAATCTGACACAAGGACGATAACCCTGCCCAGGTGCCCAACCTCTGCTCTCATGAAGGTACAGAGGGACATGAGGACCATGGGGACCACACGGCAGTGTCCCTATCATGTCCCTTTGTCTTTGGCAGCAGACACCAGTCCAGCCTCTGGCCGACGGCTGGTGAGTCAGCCTGCATTAGTGCCTCATTAAAATGGACAGGCTCTTCCCCAGGCTGCTGAGGGAAGCCCAGTGTCTCCTGCCCTTGCCCTGGCTGTGCCTAAGGCTGGCTGAGGCCTCCACTCTGTCGGCGTGTGCTGCATCCACACACACATCCACCACAACATGGACTCAACAAGGCTCAGGGTGCCCGTAGAATGCTTCTCATAAGACATTTCCTTCAGTCCTTTCTGGGGTGGTGACAGCCTAGGCCTCTGCTGTGTCACTGCGGTGACTGGATGGATGGGACCTGTAAGTATCCTGAAACTGTCACCAGCTGTGCCAGGTCTTCAGATCCTCTGATGCCATCATTGTCACTCAGCGTCTTCTGCATTAATGTGGCTGTCAGGGGCCGAACTGGTTCCTTGCCCCACAAGGAATAGCTGTAGGTACTGAGGCCATGTGGCCATTTTCCAGGCCAGTTTCATAGTAGAGGTGGATGCAGGCATGCCTAGCTTCTCTGGTGCTGTCTGGGTGATAACAGGCTAGTTCTGGGGCTGGATCTTGCTGCTGGAGGAAACTCTGGGTCCCCTTTGAAATTAGTATTTCCACCAAAGGATGTAAATGAAACCACCTAGAATGAAACCGAAACATAAAGTAAAAGTGTTGTTGTTGTTTTTTTTTTATCTGAAACCCAAGTTTAAGGTTTGGGGATTTATTATATTTTGTGTATATGTGCCACTATGTGCGGAGAAGGTCAGAGGACAACTTGTGGGAGTTGTTTCTCTCCTGTGTCACGTGGGTCTTGGAGATCAAACTCGGTCATCAGGCTTAGTGGCATATGGTTACCTGCAGGGCCATCTCAGGCTTTTTGTTTTGAGACAGAATCTCATGTAGCCCAGGCTGGCCTTGACTTTATATGCAGCTGAGGGATGATCTTGAACTTTTGATCTCCTTGCCTCCATCTCCTGAGTGAGGCTGGGATCACTATGCCTAGTTTATGCAATAGTGGGGCTCAGACTTGGGGCTGTGTGCATGGTAGGCATGCCTTCTAGCTGAGCTCTACCTCCAGTCCTGTATCTTTGACTCCTAGGAATTGGTTGACCTCACCCCAAGCACTTAGGTTACATAGTGTGGACATAGCAGGCATTCATCCTACAGGGTGTGGGATCCTCCTCGTTGGTGTGATGTGGCATTCTTGTGTGGGTGTATCTCTGGTTAGCCCTTCAGATCCTGGTTCAGGGAAGCCTCTGGTGCCAGCCCTGGTGAGATGGTACCCACTTGGAACACCGTAGTCCCTGTCCTATGAGGTGAGCAGTGGGGACGTATTGGTTATCACTTGCTACCTGAGTGTGATGTGGCTAACCCCACCTGCAGAGCCTCAGTTTACTCATCTGCAGAAGGGCCCATGTGGGTAGTTCCTACCAAGCTCTGTCCCTCTCTTAAGTCCTGGTGACTTGTTCCCCTCTCAACCTTGGCATAATGAGTCCTGGCTATAGGTGTGAGCTGGTTGCTGCCTCCCCACCTCATCCTCTAAAGGAGTCTTGGTGGGACCAGATGGTTGGTGACACACACACAGGTTGGTACTGGGTCTTCATTGTTCCTGTGTAAGAGACCCTGCCAGACCCCTTTCTGTGAGACCCAGGCCTGACCCTGTAGAAAGGACCTTGTGTAGCAGGGTTGGTTGGTTTGGGGTTTGTTTGTGCTGTCAGTGACTGGCTGCATGTGGGCCACTGTAGCTCAGGGCTAGGAAGGTTGGAGGCATGGGGGCTCATGGCCCCAGTTGAGTTTCTAGGTATAGGTTACTCCATTTCCCTCGTGTTTTCCCTCATGGAAGTTGATGACTCCCTTTCCTTTCGGGGCCACAGCCATGCCCTTAAACTGTGTGTCCACGAGGAGTGCCCTCCAGGCAGTGAATCCCAGGCAGTTTTGTTCCATGGAGGTTCTAGGATGTGAAACATCCTTCAGTGGGTAGGGCTGATCTGTTTGGTGAGGAGGGGGCCCCTGAAGACTTTCTGTGGAGCCAGCCAGTTGTGTGTTATAGCAAAGGCATCTATATGTAGTGAGGCCACTGCCAAGAACGACTCCCTCATACCACTGTGTTCCCAGTGCCGCCACCAAGAGGGATGGTGCCCAAGCTAGACAGTGCCATGGAAATAAGCTTATCAGAGGGACTGGGAGCAAGGGCTCACTAACTGGTAGCAGATACCAGGCCATGGTGTTTGTCTCAGAGACTGGACCACTGCCACATTCTTCCATAATACGCCAGAACCTTGCCTGCTTTTCAACATTGGGATCTGGGTCACCAAGCATATGGGGCAAGGTCCAGCTAGCATGAAGCCACAAGGGGAGGCTGGCTGGGTGTGCCCTGGGAAGGGGTGTAGGGTATCTTTATCTACCAAGGCCTGATTCAGTGGAACTTCTTGGGGAGCACTTGGCACCCAGCACCAGAACAACAGCCTTGGAATTGAGAGAGCCAGAGGGAGAAGCCATCCCGTGACCCCACCCCTTCTCATGCCTAAGTCCTTGTCATCCTCTCTGTGTCCCAACTCCATCCCCAGGTGGCAGTGTGTACCACCCTTCTGACACCACGACAGTGCTCCCCCTGAACCTTCCCTGCTGACTGTCCTTTCTCCGAGTGTCAGAATGAAAGCTGGTTTCTTCTCATTTGCTGGGAAAGAATGGACTACACTGTGCCCTGTGCATGGGCGGGCTCATGGCTTCTAATTGGGATATCAACTGGGGTGAGAGTGGTTGTGTGGTATAAGCTGCAAACCGCTCTTGATTTCTGCCTTTTAATTTTGCATCACCATATCTCCGTGACTACTCCCTTGTCTTCATATCAGTGTAAAGGACATGTTCCTGATTTTGAGTTCCCACTAAGAGATTCTTAGAGGCAATAACAGGAATTTCTTATTATTTGATGCTTTCTCAGGGACTGGCAAGGACTAAAAAGGGGACATCAAGCCTCTAGTGGCCTGGGTGACATTGGAGACAAGAGAGCACATTTTACCCCATGAGGTGGTCTGAGACCCATTGTGGGTGTAATGAGTTTCATGGAGTTTGCTAAATGTTGCCAAGTTCCTGCTGGCCCGGTTTGTCCCAGAAGTCAGTGGTCTTTAGTCAACTGTGCCTGCCTGGCACAAGTCATGTCCAAGTGTCTGCATCCTGTTCACCTCACCAAGCCCCCCGCCCCGTGTGTTCTACCTGGGGGTCCAGAGGCTTGGTGAAGACAGCAGCGGCTACTATGCAGGGTTTGGAACTGGTAGGCTGACCCCAGCACTGCACTATTGTGAGTTTAGAGCTCTGCATTTGTCACCCTAGCTTTCCACTTGAGCATCCATTGCTGCAGCATGATTCAGAGCACCATGCCCGTGCCGTCTCCACTGACCACCTTTGTCTGGAGGTGCCATGTAGTGGGATCGCATGCTTGCTTGTGTTAGTGATGGAGCAGAGTGAAGCATCTGGTTTTGAGGTTTAGCTTCACTGGAGCAGGCCCCAGTGCCCAAAGGTTTTCTCTTAGGGTACTATTCCAAGGTGCAGGTGGAGCTTTTTGTGCTCATGGACTAACAGGTGTCCAGGTGATTCTGCCTGTGACTGAAAGTGCTGCAGTGAATGGGCAGGTTCGGGATTCAGTGTGAATCCCTGTGTTTAGTCCTCCTGGGTAGATACTGTGAACAGAATTGCTGGGTCACATAGAAACATTGTTTGGTCACATGAGAAACTACCAGGGCTTTTCCAAAACAACCCCCACTTGCTAATCCTCTATCCCACCTAGTCTGGGTCCCAGGTGCCATCACAGGGCATGTGTCATCTCCTGGGTGTAGCAGCCTGTCTGGTGGGTTCGAAATAAGGGTCTTGGCTGTGTTACCTGAGCTTGACTGCCCCCTGCTAGGAAGGCTAGGTCCTGGCTTCCAGTTGGGGTGGGGACAGGTGTTACTGTCAGGTGGTGTCTGGGCCACGGGTAGGAGTAGCTGGCGCGTGTGTTTGCTCTGCATCCGTCCCTCCCTTCATTCTCGGGAGGATTTCAACACCCACACTTGGAATAAAAAAAAAAATTATTAATGAGCTTGGTGCGGTTGCCATGGGAACCTGTTGCTAATGAATCTCTGGGGTTTCCTCTTACCTTTGCGGAGCTACAGCAAGGCTGAGCTATACTCAGACCAGGCATGCTTCCTTCTCCTTAGGTTGCCGTGGCAACGCCTGTCACTAATCCCCAGCCAGCTCCTGGTTTACCGGCCTGGCCCCTGGAGCCAGCTGCCCGCTTATGCTTACATAAAGCCTCTTACTGCGATCCCTGTTGCTTCCAGCCCCACCAGGCTCCCTGGAGCATCACCCTTCCTCTAGGGCCACACATGGGATCCCCAAGATAAGAAGAACAGATATGGTGTCTCAGGCTTTGTTAGAGAGAGGACTCTACATGGACCCGGTAGGTTAGAGTGCCCACATTGAAGTACCCCAGCAGGTAAGGGTGCAAGCTGTACCTAAAATAGGACTCATAAGATGGCATGTGTGCATAGATGCCACCCACCAAGTGCATAGACTTGCTGGCCCTCTGGCTGCCAGGTTGATGGAGCCCTGTTGGCCTTGGAGAGACAGTAGGCCGTCCTGAATCCTAGTGTCCTACTCACCAGGTGATACATGGAATAGAACAGGACTAGGGTCTCAGGGTCTGGAGAACTTCTGTTTGGGTTAAGCCTGCCCACAGCTAGTTCATGAGGCAGTGCTGGAGAACCTTGAGTTCAAGGGCTTGGGTATTCAGTAAATAGTTGAGTGGCATCCTTGAGAGGACAAAGGGAAGGTTCTGTGCCACTCAAGGTAGTGGAACTTTTGGCATAAACCCCAAGTGTGGGCCTGAGATACACAGCTTCTCATCCTTAATGATCTCTTCCTGAGATGACTACTGGCCAAGGCCAGCTCTTGTATCAGTGGCTCCTCCCCTCTTCCTGCCGGCCTGTGTTCTCAGGGCGTCTTGTAGAGGCTTCTAGGCAAGGGATGGGCGTTTACAACGAGGCTGATATGAGGGTGTTGAGCAACTGCAGGCAGACCTAGCTTCAGCTTGCTGGCCTAAGCCATGGTTGTAGAAGATAGAGATGGTGTGGAAAGGGCCAGAGTGTATGATACGTCCTCACGGTGGTAGGCTCTGTGCTGCAGTCAGTCTCCAGAAGTGAGCATGTGACCCCTTGGTTTCAGAACATCTGTGGCCCCTGCATGAGTTAATTTCTTGTCTCTGACACAGATAGTGGAGAGAAAACAATTTAGGAGAAAGACTGATGTGGGTTCAAGGTTTCAAAAGTTTCAGCCCACAGTCAGCTGACTCCTTTACTTCTAGCCGAATATCCCGGGAGTGTGTGGAAAAGATGTTCAGGGAGCAAAAAGAGTATGTGCATCAGCAGGCTGTGTCCTCCTTCCCGTCTTCTTTTAGGTCCCCAGACTATGGGATGGTGCTGCCCACATACCGAGCACACCCTGACTTAGTCATCTCTGGAAACACGCTCAGACACACTCAGAGGTGTGCTTTATCATATCCCAGGCACTTCTCAGTGGAGTTGCTTCTGCTTGAACCTCATGTTGCAAAGCCTGCATAGTTAATGCCTGCCTTGGTGGGGTTTGGACCGGTGAGCCCTGGAGAATTGGGTGGATGGATGCGGCAGGCAGCTAGACCAGACTTCAACTGGTAGCCAGAAGCCAAGTACCTACAACTCGGGGACACCAGCAGGATCTCTCTCTTTTAGGCACAGCAGCAACGTGACCCCTGTGGCTGAGGTGTCCACTCCAGGAGTCTTTCAGCATGTTGGTAGATTTGGAGCTGAACTGATAGCCATGGTGGCAGCTGATGGTGTTGAGACCAGGTCCCATGACCCTTCTTCCTCTCTTGGCCTGGTGTAGTGACAGAGTCTACATTGCTAGACTATGTGACCCAAGACTTGTGTCTGCTGGTGCACACTGGTGGTCATGGGCTTGGGTTCCTGGCTTTGTGTTAGGAAAAACAGCAGCCAGACAGATGGGGAGTGGTCGAAGGTTAGGCCTATGGGGCAGTGTCAAGCATGACAACACAGTCCAGAAGATAATAGCATGGGGCCTCTATGGATGAGTAGGGGCCTGTTTGGCCCCCAACCCAGGAAGCAACTCCTGACCTGGAGTCAATCTATAAAGTGACCAGGCTGGGTGACCTTCAATCCCTGTGACATCATACAATTTGCCTGGTTGAGCCTGCTTACCCTCCTGGCCTATGCATAACACCTGGTGAAACTCCTGTCCTCGGCCTGGATCCCAGAGACACTGGTTGCCCCTCTGAGCTCTACTATAGAGCTCTTTCCCTCCCAGAGGCTGCTCCCTGATCCCACAGGAACAGTGTTGCAGGTGTTCAGGTCAGGAAGGCAAGACAGGATATGGCAGAGGGATGCAGAAGCTCCATCCGCTGCCATCTGCCCTGGAACTTGGACTGTAAAAGCCACAGCCCAATTAGAAGGGTGCTGTGTTCCTACTGCTGCCCTTCCCCCACCACCTGCTTAGGGTTCCTCATGCCTGCTGTTCAGCCTGGCTTCTCCAGGGCTGGTGGCCCCAGTCACAGGACAGGGTGGGAGTATCCCAGGCCAGTTCCCAAGCTCTGGGGCTTCCTCCCCTGGAAACCAGGAGCTGGGCTAAGCCATGGTATGGAGGCTGGACTTGGCAGGAGGCCATAGAATAGTCAGGCTGCTGTGGGTGTGAGGGGCTTGGGACAGTCCTGCCCAGTCTGTCCCCGAGGGGTGGGGGAACTTTGTGTGTCTACCTCTCAGGCCTGTCCTTGTTCCCTTGGGGGATCTGTGTCTATGCAGGTGTGTGTGGACACACATGTCCCTAGCCACCATGCTGGAAACATACTGGGAAGTTTAGGACTTGAAGCAGGGATGTTTTCCTACTCCTCTGAAATACACCCTGCCCGATGATGGTGGCTGGGATTGGCTTCGGGATGTTTTAATTCCTAATTTAGACTGTTTATATGCTGGGCTGGAGTTTATGCCTGCCCCTCAGTGCCTCCCTCCTCACCACCCTCCGCTTCCAGCTGTCTGGAGGGTTGCAGGTTCCCCTGGGGTGTGTGTCAGGAGCTACCTTGAGGCAGAGTCTGGCCCCTAGCCCCCACCCCTGCCAGCTGCAGGTATTTCACTAGCCCTTCCAGGGTTCCCGGGTTAGTGAGCTCTCCATCTTCCAGGTCCCACCACAGAGCCCTCTTTGTGAGAGGCATCCCCCTCCACGCATGCTCTAGGCCTCTTTGGGATGGGCAGGTCATACTGTGCCCTGCCAGCCAGCTGCCTGGGTGGAGCCACAGGGCAGGGAGCAGAATGCCTTCAGCTGTCGCCTGGGGAGACAGAAACAGAAACAGGCAGTGGGAACCCCTCAATGACCACCACTCTTGGCTCCTTTCTGAACTCCAAGGACCGCTTGAGATTGATGTTGACTACTCGACTTTAATTAGGAAATATATTCTGCAAGGGCTGGTCTGATGGGGCCCTGGGCTGTATTCCTGGTTGCCATGTCAGCCAAGTGGGGAGGGCTATCACCTCCACCCCTGCCCAGCCACCCAGGCTTGTGGGAGAGTAGGGGCCCTTGTAAGCAGGACCCACAGCTTGATCCTCCAAGACAGCAGGGACTAGGTCTTGTCCACAAGTCTCCCTCTCCTCCTGTGCACACGTGTATGTCTGTGGCCACAACTTGTTCAGAGAGTCAGTCTTGCCCAGTAACCATGACACTGCCTGGTGGTCCAGGAGCCAAGACTCAGATATCCCTGGCCCTGAGGAAATAAAGGCAGAGACTGAAAGGTGTTATGAGGGGAGGGCTGTGTAAAGAAAAGCAGACATGGAGGATACCCCATATCCTCCATGAGTAGCGGGACTCCAGGATACCAAGAGAGGGAATACTAGCCTGACCTATAGGGGAGGGCCTAGATTAGATAAAGACCTAGAGACAGGTGACAGGATGGGGGAGCCTCTGCTCTGGATGGGTCTGTGGGTATTCTGGGGGTGGAGAGCTCTCTGTGTCTGCTTTTCTTTGCACAACCAAGATTCTTTCCCTTGGAGGACTCTTGGTGTAACTGGAGAGGAGGGACCCCAGGGCCCATGGACGGGCCATTTAAATGGAGCAGGTGCTCTTGAGCCCTACAACCTGCCTGCTTATTGCAGATTCCTGCCAGGAAACCAGTGGACACAGAAGCCTCTTCACAAACCTTACCACTCCAGAGACTAATGGAAGCTTCTGCAAGTAAAATCTGAATCTTGAAGGAGGCAGGGCATTGGGGGTGCTAGGGTTTCATTCTCTACAAGGCTGACTCCTCCCAGCCTGCAGGGATCCAGTGCCCAGGTAGCCTGTGACCTGCCACACTTAGTGCTCACTTACACTGCCTTCCATCTAAACCTCTGACCCCAGCTTCATAGCTCCTGGGCATCTTGGTTCACACGATCTGTTTTAAGCCATTCTTACTCTGAGACAGGCGGAGCAAAATGTGAGGTGGGTTCCCCAAATCCCTCAGCCTTGTCCCTATTATTCACACTGGGCTTCATATCAGAAGAGGTGGTAAGGATGGTCCATACCTGTGGGAATTTCTCCGACTGGGTAAGGTCTGTGGTTGAGGGGTCAATGCCTCGAGGTTGCTGGGGTGCAGAAGACAGAGTGGTTTCTAGTCAGCTCCCTTTGTCCAGCTGGCTCAGGTCCTACATCCCCTCACATTTGCCACTTGGCAGGTCCCCTGTCTCTGGGTTTAGTTGCTGTGGGTGTGGCTACTGGAGTAGACAGGGCTGTCTGAGTGGTTGGAGGGGTCACAGGCTAGCCCTGGGTTTTCCCTCATCCATCTTGCCTAGCGGAGCCTGGAGCCACATACAGGCCTAGGATAACTATCCCATCTTATGGCACCTTCTAGGCTATCCTCCTAGCTCTCCTTCCAGGGTGACTCCTGTGCTGGGGCTTGGCCCGCCTCTCTGTTGGATGCTGGCAGGATTGTACCTCAGTGTATGCCGAGTCTCACAGCATCAGCTCCTTGGCATGAGGGGGGATCCCCAAGATGTGGGAACAGCAGGTAACATCCCTCAAGCTGGTGCTCCACACTGTGCTGGCTCCTCATGGGAGCCTGGAGGTTCCCTAATTAAGCAATTCATTATTAAAGCGGCCGTCTTCCTTGGAGCCTGCTTTCTACTGTTGCTGCAGGGACAGTCAGCTATCCCACAGGGGCTGCCCTGGTGGACAGCATGCAACCTGACACCCATTTAGAATTCTTAGCTTGTGCACTTAACTAGGAGCCTAGACTGGGGCTCCATGCCCCTTTGGGGGTCATCTTGGGGCCCAAAGGATGTTTGTGAAACTCACTAACTTGTAAACTCATCAACTCCCAGGGTTAAGCAGAGCCCGGGGTCATCAGCCTGGTCTGCCCTGGGGTGGTTAATTCAACCACTGGCCAGACCTCAGAGACATCCTAAGGACGTTAAGGGAGGGACATCATGCTAAGTAAGTGGTTGGTGTCTGAAGGAAGGGGAGCAGCATGGAGATCCCCGGGATAGTTAGTGAGAGCTTATGTTCTGAGGCTATAGATGGGTGAGTTTAGTGGCTCATAGGAACCCTGGGCCAGTGGGAAGTGTGTGGGAGGGTCTTTGCTGGTATTGGGGGGGTGTTCAAAAGCCAAGTAGGGCAGCTAGAGTAAATGGAGACTCTCATGTCTGAGCCTGTAGTCTCTGACAAGGTTGCATCTGCTCTCCAGCTCTCCAGACACTGGCCGCCATACTTGAGGGGTCTCAGGACCCTGTCAGGTGAGTGAGGGCCCATGAGCATCTGAGTGAGGTCCTGGTGGTTTATCCTAATGGTGTTTAAAAACTTGGAAATTTAGGGACTAGAGAGATGGCTCAGGAACTAAGAGCATGCACTGCTCATGCGGAGGACCCAAGTTTGGTTCCCAGCACCCATATCTGGGTGGTCACAACCACTTGTAACTCTATCTCCATGGGATTTCACACCTCTGCCCTCCAAGGGCAACTGCACTCGTGCATATACCTACACATAGGCACAGACACACACTTGTACAGTTTAAAAATAAGTCTTAAAATTGGGAAATTGAAAACTCCCAACTGACCAGTTCACTTTATAAACCTTATTAAAAGTAACACCTCATGTGTTGTTAATACATTCTTTCACACACATACACAAAAAAAAAATGGCTGTTTTTCCTAAATACAGATTCAGTGGGAGCAGGAGAATTGCTTGTTAATCTTTGGGGTCTCAGCCATCTGGCCTGATGGAGAACTGTGGCTTGTGGAAGAACAAAGCATGGGAGGAAGGATTCATGCTGCCATGGTGCAGAGATTTATCTGGTATTTTTGTAGAGTGAGCCCCTCCACCCCCCAACCCCAATCACCCAGGACAATGGGCCGTGTCTCTGTCTGTGTGTGTTGGGTTTTTAGGCCTGTGTCACCTTGGGTTTCTGAGGGCATGGAGAGGGCTGGACACAGCTTCCCTCTTTGTTAGGTGCTGGACCCTGGGGTGTACATAGCGGCTGGGAGGAGCCGAAGAGCCATGAGTAACACACTCCCACAGCCAAGTGTAAATTGAGCTCATCCTCCAATTTGCGGGTGTATGTGGGGGTGTCTCCCTGGCTCCCAGGGAGGGGGATAGCACCAGGATTCCCCAGCTGTGGGTAGCCAAAGCCACAGGGCCAGCCAGCCTTAATGGCTGGAAACTGGTGTGGGGCCAGCTTGAAAGGAAGAAGGGATGAGCTTCACTCGCTCCATTAGGAATACCCTGCTCTGCACAAGGTTGTCCTGACCCACCTCTCCTGGCAAGAGTATCTAGCACCTTCTAGAACACACAGAGGCAGTTCAGCTTGCCACACTGGGGAGGGGAGAGATGCCCCATTGTTAGCTTTAGAAAAAAATGACTCCAATGAGTCTGAGAGCTTCCTTTTCCTGCCGGTTTCCAAGAATCCTGCTCCAACATAATGGATCGAGTTATTAGGGGATCGATCGAGACACAGGGAGCTGGAGGGGAGCCAGACCCAGCAAATTGGTATGGCACTGGCCAGGAGACTCCCTGGGGTCCAGGTCTGCGGTCAGCAGGCTGGTGGGCAGGCAGGCAGCCAGTGAGAGGCACCCAGCTCCTGGCGGCCACTGGGGAATCACAGTTCTGGCAGGGTAGCCAGTTCCTACATCGGGGGCCTTCTGTGGAGGGGGAGTAAGAGGAAAGAGAGTGTGTACACTCGAGTATGTGCATACCCTCTCAAATATGCCTCTTGTGGGTGGTGTCCTAAAGTGTGATCCATTTAGACCAGGGCCTTTCTACATTTGTGTCTGTGGCCTCACACGATGTAAGGCCCTACTGTGTCTAAGGACTCCTCTTTGTACCCCCACCCCACTATTGTAGGAATCGTGGGCCTCTAAGGAGGCCCAGTAGACTGTCCCCTACTCCCGTAGATGTTTGTGGTTGGTACTGTGAAGCCCCAATGTGGGGTGGTGACTTGGGCCCACAGAGCTCCCCACTGATGCCATCACAGGTCAAGGCTCCCTCCCTCCTCCACTTTTTGAGCCTTGTCTCACATCCGCTGCTTATCATGAGTTTGCCCTTCACTTCTCTGCACCTAGCCTGAAGAAGGCCAGCCTCTGTCAGCTCACTCTCAGGTCTGTGGACCTGCAGCACGTCCCCGACATGCAGTAGGTACTCTGTGATGGATTTTGCTGTTCCATGACAGGCAGAGCAACAGAGGAGCTTGGTTCTTTCCTGGGGAAGACTTCCTGAGGTGGGCCTTTGAGTCTGAGCAGAGGTTACTAAAGCAAAAAGAGAAGTGGGTGTTGCTGAGTGTAGTGGCTGGTACCAGTTTCAGGTCAGCCATAATTCCCTGTTCTCTCCCCAAGTTCCCCCAGTGTGACCACCCCCTATGGCCCAAGGCTGCAACATTTCCAGGCCAAGGTGGGATCGGTCTCGGGGGCCAGGAGGCAGACCCTGCTCAGCCTACTCCATTTACTCTCCAGTTATGTGAGTGAGCCATGTAGGCCATGCACTGTGCTTTCCACTTCTCTGCAAATTGGCTGGCGTAATGGCTCAGCTGGGTTCTAGGCTTAAAGAATTTCATCCCATTAAACACAAATACCATGCGGTTTGAAATATTTGTGCTGGAGCCGCCCTGACTGTTCTTCAGACAAGCCTCGTGGAGCTCTAATTAGTGCCCCGTGGGTAGCCGCCACTGACTTGAGGTGCATGCACATGGCATAGCTGTGATGTTTCTGTGTTGTCCCACCCTGCCCATAAGTTTGCCTGTTCCTTAGATTAGGCAAGTTGAGCTGGGCCCAGAAGGACATGTCCCTAAAGGATGTGGCAGGCCCCTGAGCACAGGGCTGTGTATGACCTGCTTCTCTGGGGCAGTGGGCAAAGAGTGACTGATGGGGGGTTGGGGCTAGCCAGGCCTAATTATCAGTGACCTGGCAGGTGACATTTTCCCACCAGAACATGTTACATCTACATGGCTTGTTGTGTAAACAACTGTGACAGACGTTATCATCTCAAGACCATAGAAGCTGCAAGTCCAAAGATGTCAGGTTCTCTGGGTGGTGTCAGCTTCCTGTGTCCTCACCTCGTCCTCATATGATTTGTGCCCTGATTTCTTCCCATGGGAACCTGTTGCAGTGAACAAAGGCCCTGCTTTGAACCCTATTTTACTTTATTCTAAGACCCTGTGTTCATACATCTCAAGTTCTAGGTCCTGGAGCTGTCCCGTTATGTTCTACCTAAGAGGGACGGACTGGCCCTGCCCAAGGTAACTGAGCCTTAGCAGGAGGTGGCCACCTGTCATGGCCTGGATTCTTGTTTTCCCTCAAATTCAGCAATTGAGACATCCCAGTAGTGTGTTAGAACTAGAAATGGAGGCCTCTTCAGGTTGTGTTATCTGATCTGTGGTGACCAGTTAAAAGTTATCAGAGAAGGGTCCCCAGAGTCACCTGTGTACATGGTCTCTGTCATTTATGAACATAGAAGTCAGCTGCGTGCACCCAGAAACCTTCCCTGTGGCATTTCCCCCCCCCCACCGTTTCCAGCCTCCAGACTAAGAGATGTTGTGCAAAAGCCCCCAGTCCCAGAAGGCTCCACCCTTCCCATTCCACTTTGTGCCAGACTGGAACTGAGTATGCCTGGAGGCAGGGACTCCTTCATAATGTCTTCTTCACCCACCTCTGGGTCACACCTGAAACAGAGTGTGTGGGGCTCTGAGCTACCTCCATCCTGGCCCAACTAACTTGGCTCCTGGGCAGTGGCTTCCCAGAGTGGGAAGAACAGGGCTTATTGGTTCTGAACTTTGGGCCAGGGCCACTGTGAACATAGTGCATAAATGTCATGCTGGGGCTAACACCAGGTAACAGAGAGCCTGGCCTCGGGGGTGAAGTCATGACCTTGGGAAACCAAGGTTTAGCAGCAAGCTTCACTTTGAAATCAGACTCTTCAGGGGTCTGGACAATATTTTTAAAATGTCACCACTATTAATAACATGGCTGCTGGTGGAGGGAGGACAGGGACAAGGCCAAAGCCAGTTAGTCCATCCACAGCTTGAGCAGCCTTTGGGATACAGGCCAGGTGCTGTGTAGACTTAAGAAAGCTGCATGAGGCTTGGGGTCTGCAGGGAGGGTCCACATAAAACCTGCAGTGAGGTTTTATCTAGCTTTGATGCCACTGTGTGTCCACTGAAAGAGGTGGAGCTGTCTGGCAACCTGTCAGACAGATCCAGGCAGTAACAGCTCAGGCAAAAGAGTGAGTTATCTTTTCACAAATAGGTCTGAATCAAAGTGTGGTAGATACAGTAAGGGGCCCCAAGAGTTAGGGGGTTCCAGAGCTGTGCATGGGCATGGGGGCAGCATTGAATAGCCTATGTTAGTGCCTTTAGCAACCAACTAGGCTTAGGGTCTCTCAGGAGGGCAGGAGCCAGCCTCACTACCAGTACCTAGGACTTTAAGGTTCTAGATGTTTGTCCACTAGGATGTAGGACTCCAACTGTGCCTTGGCCTCCACAACCTGGGCTGGCCCATAGCCTCAGTGTGGAGCTCCCAGTATTCTAGTAGCCCACGAGATTGCACCCTGAGATCTGGGATCTTATACATAGATGCCCATGAAGTTCGAGTATTGAGGGGGTCCTAGGAGGCTCTTGAGCCTGGCAGGCTGGCAGAACCTGTGGACAGAGAACAGCAGCTTCCACCCTGCTGGAAACGTGTAATTATTTAAATGTGGTCCACTGTCCCCAGTGCTTTTAGGTTGCAGGGAATTGGATGGTATGGGGTAGGATGAACTTGAGGCCCAGGCATAGGCAAAGCAATATGTCTCTGAGGGTGTGGAATCCAAAAACTGGAGGGGTTTGTGCCAGGCTGGGAGAGCCGGCTGGTGGTAGGCATTACTGTGAGGTCTCCCTTTTAAATAAATACCCGGTTGCCAGGCAACACTGGTGGGGATAGCCGGGCTTTGTATGGATGGCTGGGGTGGTGGGGGGAGGGAGGCAAGGACCCAGTGGGAACATAGCCTGCTGCAGGGCTCCTGGTTTCCCATGGATGCCAGCCATCATGCCACAAGGTACCCTACCTGTTCCTTTCCCTGTGTGCCTGGGACCCCAGCTCCAATGTGCACACAAATTTGTGTTTGCAACAGCCCACACACATACTCAGGTCACAATTGTAAGCTGGGTTTTCACATGAGGTGGAGATGATAGTGTCACTAGCAGTATGTAGAAAAGAGAAGGGACTCAGCCACATGAACTGGGGAGCTAAGGCCCACCCAGAGGGGTTCCCTCCCCTAGCCAGCAGAGAGGGAGTTGAGCACCTGCTCTCATGGACTACCCAGCCCCTCCATCCCTTGAGGGTCAGATAAAGTCTTTTGACCCTCAAGAGAGGACAGAGGACAGCCTGTGTGCTGAACATATGGTGGGGGCCATGAGAGGCGTGGCTTAGGGGGCCTTGCAGACAAGAACGTGGTAGTGGGTTCCTCCAGTAATGACTTCCTTTTCCTCTGTGGGTACTCTGTGGTGCTGGATAAGGCAGCAGAGGCATCGAACTGAGGCAGAGTCCTGGACAGGGCAGCCTCCAGGCCCAGATACCGGAGGGTCCCACAGAAGGGCCCTGCTCTGGACCTTCCCAGACTGGCCCCTATCCTTACTGAGTAGCCACAGAGAACAGAAACCACCTCGGGGACCTATCCAGACGGGCTCACCACAGTTCCACTGCAGAAGGGAGCAGACCCTGGAGATGGGGGTTGGGGAAGGGGAAGAGGACTAGGCCATGTTCCCATGGAAGGAGTGTCCAATCCCCTGGGGTCACTAATTTGAGCCGCAGGCAGCTGTGCAGCGAGGCCCAGGCAGTTATTTCTGGCCCAGAGAATTCCAGCAAAGCGGTCCCTGAAAGCCCATTCCTGTGGGCCAACAGTCATCTTTCCCAGGAATCACCTAGCTCTGTTTCTTTTGTCCTCCCTTCCAGGACCATTAGGGTGGGGTGTGCATAACGCTTTGGGGGGCCCTGCTGGGCAGGGGTCAAGCCAGGCTCTTTCAGAGGGGAATGAGGGTTGTCTAAGGAGCAGCTGGGGGTGAAGGGTGGCTGTCACTGTGACTGATGCTCATGGGGATCAACCAGGAGAATCTGAAAATACGGGAAACGGGATGGGCCTGGCCCCCCTTCCAAGCAGCACCCCCATGGTGTTTGTCGGGGTTGTGCTCTGCCGCCAAGTGGCTGGCAGAGTCTGGGTGAGGCTTCTCGCCTACACAGCCTGCCTTCCTGCAGGCACAGGGACTAGAGGGGTGGGATCAGGCACTTTTCCACTCAATTATCCCTTGAAAAGATCCCGAATCAAGCTCTTTATTAAGAGCTAAGCAGAGACATTAGCGCACTTTCTAATTAGCATGGCTTTAAAAACTGCACAATTAGAGCCATTGGCATGTGCTCAGCCAGGCTCCACAATGTCAGTCCCAGAAGATTGGGGGACTTAGCCTGGGGGGCCTGGGGTCCTGCCCTCCTTTGAGGCCTCATAGGGTGTGTTTACATGTGCAGTACAAGTGCCCCTGTTGTGTGTGTTTGAGGCATGTAGAACCGATAGCAGTGTGTATACATGGGCTTATGGGTACATGCCTGGTATTCAAGCCTGGCTCTGGGTGCCCCACTGTCCCAGCCTACCCTAGTGGTCAGTAACCAGGCACACACTTTCCTTAGGGCCAGAACAATGAGCTGGATGAGGTTGGGGCTGCTGTGCATTGCCCAGGCCATGGGGAGTGTCCGCTCACTGGTTATTACTCGTCAAAAGGACTGGGAAAGCAGAGTACTTCATAGGGCACAGGGGAGGATGGGAATGAGATAGAATGTTGTGGAAGCTAGAGCTGAGTATTCATAGAGTGTCCTGCCCCCACCCCATGGTTTAAGGGGCAATAATGGGGAGTGGCTCCCACACCCTTGCTTCAGGAGGAAGTATTCTTCCACAGACAGCCTGCCCCCCTTCCCCTGGGTGACCCCGAGCAGAGCAGGCAGCTGGAGAACAAACAGCTCCATGTTTGGTCTGCTGCCCTCACTCCCCACCCCCAGCCCCAGCCCCAGCTCAGCCCAGCCTGCTGTGAGTCACGCAGGCCTAGGCCCAGGCTCTCAGGCCATGTTCTCTGGGCCAGGCTGTGGGAAGGCGGGGCATAGAGGAAAAAGGGTCTCCTAGAGTGGAAGCTGAGATCAGGAAACAGGTTTACTAGGCATGGGAAATGGGGCTTAGGAAGGCTAGTGAGGGGAACACAGGGCCAGGCTCCTTGCCACACCCCAAGACCTTGAGCCCTGTACAGCGGTGATACACTGGACCAACCATCCACCTGCCTCTCTCCTGCCTGTCTCTCGGTCAAACTGAGCCTTGTGGAGCCAGTGTTACTTTCAGGTGATGGCTAGCTTTCCTGAGCCCTGAGCAACTGGTGACAGGGCTCAGCCCCTGGTATCCAAGCCCACTTGTCATAGCTGTGGTGGCCTCCTGTGCTGACAGAGGGAAGACTCAGAGATCCAGACCTGTGTGACCTTAGATAACTGCTGCACACACCCCTTCCATGGGAGGAGTGGCCTAGGTGGAGGTATAGCTTGCTGTCCTGTGGTAGCTGGATTAGATGTACACAACATTAAACAGTCCACTTCTGGAAAGCTCTGGGTGAAACCAACTGGCCCAGATAGAGGGTCTGATGTGGGGATGGGTCACACTGTGTCCCTCCAGGAGGGGCAGTTGGGAAAGGAAGATGTCACCCTTACCAGTGTTCCTCTCATAGGATCACTCTTAGGACCCCAACAGGGCCACCTTGTCCCTGACCCCAACCCCCATCTTTCTTTCCAAGTCCCAAACCTAAACAGGATCTGCAATACACATTCTCCCCTCTTAAGGCCCCCAGTATTAAGCAGGAATGTGTGGCTGAGCTGAGACGGGGCTAATGGAAGCCTTTGGAAATGGAGCTGGGCTGGGGAATCCCCACTGCCTTTGCCCTAATTGGGTCTCCAGGTTCTTCCTCACCTTGCTATCAGCTGTCGGCATGGCAACAGCCTCAGGGAAGAAAAAGAGAAACCTGCTCAGTTAGCACACCCTGCAGAGTGAGTGCTCCGCCCCTAAGACCTCACCGGAGACCAAGACAAATGCCCACAGAGGGCATCGACCTGTGAGAGGTGTTGGGGATTTCTGCCACTTCTTCCTGGGGAAAAGGAAGGCATGCAGCCCCAGTGGTCTGTGAGCTGGCTTTGTTTGCAGTCCTTCTGCACAGAGGTCATGACTAGCAATGCCAGGCTGGAGGACAAGGCCATACCCAGGTATATGCAGGCCCCCTGTGTGTTTCAGGCTCCCTCAGGGAAAGGAGTAGCAGGCCCCACCTACTCTGACTTGTGAGGTGGCTAGAATATCTGGGTCAGCTTTGGGGTTCTGCGTGGCATCCTGCCTGCCCTTCAGAGCATCTTCACAGTCTCCTGATAAGGGTGGATGCCAAAGACACCTGTGTTAAGCTTGCCAGGTGTCTAGCATTGAAGGACTCTGTGCATCAGTAGAGGCTCCAGCAGTCACTTACTCAGGCTCCATCCATAATAACTTCCCAGGGATACTGGGAGGACCATTGTAGGGGAAGCTGTAGCCACGCCTACTTAGGGGCTGGCTACAGGTGTGCCTGTCCACGCTTGCGAGGGCATGGTCAGGATGACATAGTGTGACTGTGTTTGCTCTTTTGGTTTCACTTTTGGGCTTGCATACAGACTGCTGCCACGCCAGCTGGCTAGGTCGCTCTGTAAGTAAGGCTTTTCCCTATTAAATACCCTTTTATTTCTACCTGACTCCGTATTGGTAATTTCCCACTATATCCCACCTTACAGGCTGGAAGGCCATTGTAGGAAATAGCAGATGGCTGGATCCTTGGAGCGGCCATGACAAAGTGGAATCCAGTGTTGCTTTCCTACGGCTAGGCCACACAGGGCTCTGGTTTTGGTTATGTGCTCAAGGCACTAGGAAGCCATAGCAGGGTGTTGAGCAGATGCCTCTATCCATGCTTTGTTTTAGAAGCAGCTCGGATGAATGGGTGGATGGGTGGGTGGGTGGGTGGTGTCGCAGCAGGAACAAGGACAGATCTGGAACCTCTCAGGGGTGTTTCTGGCTCACAATGGACTGTGAGAGATGGCACTGTGGGTGCCTGGGTATTTGGGGCTGAGTGTGGGACCAAAGGTCTTGAGGAGTGAGCAGGGCTAGGAGCTAGTCTCTGGGGTTGAGGGACAGCCCAAAAAGGATAAGGATGGGAGATGTTAGGGTCCCCAAAATTGGAGAGCTCACCAGGGTGAAGGTGCATAGCACAGTGTGCATGTCCTGGAGTGTGACCAGTGGTTGGATCCTGTCTCCCTTTGGAGACACCTGAGATCTTCAGACACTTTGCCCCAGATGTGCCCACTGCCACAGAGTAATCACTAGCTAACCTATTTGTCAGCCAGCCAAGGGACCTCTAGGATCACATCCATCCCATGTAAGTCAACCAACCACCTGGGCTGTTCCTGGTCTTGGGCCCTGCTGACCCCAAAATGGGTACCAACAGGGACAGGTGGGAAACTAGCTTCCACAGAAGATCTGCCTGAGGCACTATCTGTGAGGGGCCATGGAGGTCACTAAGCGTGTAGCCTAAAGCCCCTCATATACTCCACTCAAGTGTGGGAAGAGTCAGGTTAGCTGAGCAGGTAACCCAAGGCAAGTGTGCCTCCACACCCTCTTCCTTGTCATCTGTTTGTCCAGACAGTTCATGACTTGGCCCCTCGAGAGGCACAGGCATGGTCTCCTTCCTATCCGCCAACTGGAGGTTACTGTAGTGCAGCCTCCCTTTTCAGGAGCCCACCATTCCCTGTTCAAGTTGCAGCACTTCCACAAGTAGAGGCTGTACTTAGGTCCTCAACACAAAAAGTCAAAAGATGTGACAACTGGGTGAAGGGAGCTAAAACCGAGGGGCTGTTTCTCCCATCCCTGTCTCTCACTTTGTACCTTACTCAATGTGCCCATGGGTGAGTGATGGCCCCACTTGTCTTTCCTTTACATTGTAGGGAATTAGCATCCTTCAGGGACAGTTTTGCATTGTGACATTTTCCATAGATGGGGCTGTGTACCTTCCATAACTTGTTACCACCTTCCCTACCCCCATGTCATTGTGTCCTAATTCATATAGCATCAGCATTCCTTTGAGCAACAGTGCCACAGGCTATATACCATGTGTGGGCTGAGCCATGGGCACTTGCCTGGAAGTTCTGCCATTTTAACTTCTTTTTAACACAGGGGAGCCCTGTTGCTTGTCCAGAAACCCTTGGACCACTTGTATAGACTTCTGGGTGACTAGTCCATCCTGATCCCATTGTCATAGAGAGAAGGGCCAGGAAGATAGAGGCTAAGGAAGACCATGCTGGGGGAGTTGGACTTTCTTGGGTAGGTACTCACTGTCCACTGAATGCCAGGCACTGCTGCTACCTGCCCGGAAAGATTATCTAATACAGGACCTGAAGCTGTTATTCTGCCAGCAGAGACAAGACAGCTCCCATGGAGTCTGTGGGGACTTGCCGGCAGACTTACCTCCTCACTGGGCTGTCCCTCTTGAGGACAGTCCTTCACTATGAATAAACATGTTCCTTTCTTGAACAAATTGGAGGGGCAGCAGTGAGCATGGTATGTGGGCTGCATGCTGTAGAGTGACCAAGAGAGACGGCCCCAGACTCCCAGGACAAGGAGGGTTCTACATAACCAAGAGTTCCTGCACACAGGGACCCTAGACCCCCAAGGCAGGAAGTATGGGGCCTTTAGAGTGGTGCTGGCTGCCTGATCTCTTTTCCTACAGTGGATCCTCCAGCCTTCTACCCCTCCTGCCCAGCCTCTCACATACAATCCAAGCTGTTCTGGATATGGCCTAATGGAGCTTAGCTGGCTGTGCAGATTGCTCTGGGGGCTGGCAGGCGGGGCTGGAGCAGCTCAGAGCTAATCCTCTGATCTCAAGCACCACCTAGCAGGGAGCCCTGGTTGGAATCCTGAGTCCTTGTCCTGCTTGGAGGCCACTCTGGCAATGGAGGCCAGTCAGCAACCACACCTGGAGACTCCTGACCCTCGCTCCAGCTAGCATGGCCACACTACCCAGTGATATGAGAATGTGGGATTCTGGGGCCCTGGCTACTTCTCTGGTTTAGGTACTGCAAACCTTGCTGCTGCCACTGCCCTGCTTCTCCGTGGTGGCACCCTTCCATCCCCTTTGTGCAGAATGACACTGTGGTGGATGATATTCAGAAACCCAGCCCAAGGATTGAGCACATCAGAAGGACTTAAGGCCCTGCTGTTGCTGTACAGCCTGAGTCAAAAAGAGTTGTGACCGATGGAGAAACTGAGACCTGAAGAGGGGCAGTTATAGTAGAATCGGGGCAGATTTCCTGTCCTCTAACTCTAGACATGAGTTACTAGAGTAGGGTGAAGGGAATCCCAGGGACTCTAAGCTATCAGACATGGGGGTTGTGCCAAGATGGGTGTTAATGAAGTCTTGAATCTGGGGGTACAGGACCACATTGGGCCATAACCATCCCATGTCATGCAGTCCCACTATGAGGGACTGTATTCCATCTGGAGATCCAGCTGGGACTATCATCCATAGGAAGCCAACAGATTGTTAAAAAGCAAACAGCAAGAGATGTTTACCTGCCAGGCCACAGTGATTTCATAAAAGTGACAGTGGCCACCCCAACTAGCAGGTTAGTATGGTCTCATCTTGCACACACAGGCAAGGATCCCGTAGCTTCCTCCCCTCTGCTAGGACGAGGTAGCAAGTTGCCACCTTTGTCAGCACAGTCATGTGTTGTGTGTTTTCCTCCTGCTTTCCTTTGAGTGAGGAAGAGCAGATCCAAGGTGTTCTTCCACAAGGGCCACTCTTGTCCAGGAAGGGACACCACCCTCCAGGGTCTGCATACCTTCCCCCACCCCAGCCAGCCCAGCCTGATGCTCACCCTGCATGGGTCCCCGGTGGGGACAGCTGCTTCAGCACCACGGACAGCAACCACCGTCAGTTCCATCCATCCAGTGTTGTCCTCACTCACATTCCCAGAAGACTACATTTGGGGGTTTTATTTGAGGTGCATTGGAGACCACCCAGATATGGACTAAGGACCCTTCTATGGAGTCTTGTCATGATGCCTGTGTGAGTTTCCTGCACAGGTGAGGAGGGGGGACCTTGCTGTGGGGGTAACCTTATGTTCCACGTACCCCAGGGAGGCTATGTTCATAGCAGACAGCCTGGGGACCCTAGAGCAGATTTCTTTAGCTAATGTTCTTAAGTCCCCATGGAAGGACCTTCCCTTTTCTGGCTGCTGACTGGGCTCCTAGTCCCATGATGTGGTGCAGAATGGGAAGGTATTTGAACCCCTCAGAGAGGTGGCCAGTGAGGTACTTGGAGTTTGGCGTGGTGGCCAACAGGGTAGGTAGGTGCTATATTTTATGGTTTCCAACCACAGAACCCTACCATCCATGGGGGAACTCCTGGAACCCCTTGTTTAGCTTCTCTCTTGTCCTACTTCTCAGACCTGCTTGCTAAGCCTCAGAGCTGGATGGGTCCTTGCTTTTTGAGTGAGACCCCCAAGGAGGAACCAGATTAGTCCACTTGGCTGGACTCAGGCCCTGGGACTCCACCAGCACCACCTCCTGTTCACATATCCGTTTGGATTCCTCTAACCCCCATGGAAATTGATTCTAATTTGTAGAAGTCAGTTCAAAGCCTGCAGGAATTTTAATTAAACCCAGAAAATTTATCTGTTGTAATTAAGCCTCTGGAAGTCACCCGGCTCCACGTGATCTGACCAGTTGGTGCTGCCTGTCCTTAGCTGCCCACAGAACATGACCAGGGGGCAGTGTGACACGTGAGGTGTGTCCTTGCTTTTGTAGGAAGCTGAACAACTCCCTGCTTAGGTGATCCCAGGTGTGTGCCTGGTACAAACCGGCCCTGGCCTCTGGACCTGGTCTCTTCCCCATCAGGCCCCCTGCAAGTTTTCCCTGCTCCACAGATAACCCAGGCCTGCCGGTTGTCCAGAAGCAACAGTCACTCAGGGAGGCCATACTCCAACCTTGGTGTCAGGCTGTGTGTGAAGGTAACAGCTGGGGGCCTGGGGTTACCCAGTGGGTGGACTACAGATTCTAGAGACAGTCCAGGCAAGCCAGCTTCGGAGAGTATAGTCCATCTCAGTCTTATTGGATAATCTGTGAGTAAATGAATGTGCTCTAAGCCTGGGGGAAACCAAATGATGGGGAAAGAAGTCAAGAAGCAGACTTTAGTCATGGACAGGCTTCTAGTCCTGAGTTCTGGAGTTGAGTGGGTGGGGATAGCTAGGGTGAGCTAGAAATCCTGTCTCCACTGATACAGCCTCTTCTGGGAGTGGGGCAGGCAGAGATCATGGAGTGGTCAGAGAAGTAGGGCCTGGTCTTGCCAAGGGAGGGACAGTTACCCCCTCCATTGGTGGCAGGCAGGCTTGGAAAGTCATGGCACCTGGTAGACTCAGTCCAGTCAGGCCTGGGAGCCATTTGTGTTAGTCTGGTCTGACCATATGTCCTACTGGTGACCTTTGCTGGCCAGTATAATGGGGTTCCTGTCCCCCACAACTTCGTGCTGCTCCCCTAGCCTGCTCTCTTTTACCCAGAGCAGTAACCCCTCACCTTGGAAATCTGTCTACCACTGAGCCCCATGAGGTTGCCCACCTGAACCACAGTGAGACTGGCCTAGAATACCCGCCCCCGTCCCCCTTGTCTGTCCAGGTGGCGAATAACATAGAGTGGTGTTGTCAATGAGCTTGGCAAAGCTGACAATTGCTGGGTGAGGGGTGTGTGCAGAAGCCACTTGGAGCCAGAGGCTCTTAGCCAGATGTGGACAAGTACAGAGGGTGAGAACTCTACAGTCTGTGGCCCAGGAGCACTGTGTTGCCTGCCGGAGGGAGGCAGGCCGGTGCTGCGCTAGCAGGAGGCTGATTTCTGTTTTCCGCAGCCCCATTATGGCAGAGGCGCTTGTTACTGCTGAACCCATTAAGTGTAATTATGACGCTGTCAGCAGGAGCATGTAATTACATTGGTGGCTTGGTGCCATGGAGCACACTGCCTGTGTGGGCTGGGGGGCCCAGCTCTGTTAGTGTGAGAGGGTCAGGGTCAGGACTGCAGGAGGAGCATTCGGAGAATGGCCTAAACACCCCCTCCCGGCTCCCAGGTAGCCCATGGGCAGGGGGTAGTACAGCCCTGCCACTTGTGATGATGTCTCCCAGCTTATTCTGTCCCTGTACCTCCGACAGGTTGTCGCGTTGGCTGGTACTGGTTCTGTGGAATGTGGCCACAGGCCTCACCAATGCCAGCCTGTGTCCCTATACTGAGCCGACTGAGTGCTACTGTTTGGGGCATGGACACATGCTGGTGGAGATCTGTGCTACTGTCTTCGTGGGCACTTCATTGATCATCAACCCATGCAGACTTAGAGGTGCAAGACCTGCTCAAGGTCACCTTCAGGAGATTCAGTCTCTCCTACCACATGGTTGCAAGCTCCTGTCCTAGCCGTACTTAAGCCTTTCTTGCATCGTATATTTGACTAAAGCTACCAAGCTCCAGTGTGTTTGATGTCCTCGCCTGGGCCTTGTATGCAACACCTCTGCTGGCTGGCTGCAACATTTCCAGGGCCATCTCAGGGTATGGAGGCAGGAGCAGGGGCAGTAACTGTCTTCCCTGGGAGAGTCATGGGGCCAGCATGGTGCCATAGCGCCACCTGGTGGTCATCTTCTGGGGTTGTTGCCTGCACTGTTGACATCAGACTGAACCCTGCCTCAGACTGGGGAGAGGGCCCACTCTGCTGATTGCATACATGTGGGAGGCAGCACCTGGAGGAGGCGGAGTGGGGTTGTCGCTGTACATGGCCCTTAACGCACAGCCCTCAGGTGGTTCGAGCACGTCAGCATGCTGGTCATCATGCTGAACTGCGTGACGCTCGGTATGTTCCGGCCCTGCGAGGATGTTGAGTGCCGCTCAGAGCGTTGCAGCATCTTGGAGGTAGGTGTCAAGGACTGTGAGGAAGACCAAGAGGGTACCAAGTTTATGTACCCTCTTTTTCATTGTGACCCCCTTCCCTCCAGGCCTTTGATGATTTCATCTTTGCCTTTTTCGCTGTGGAGATGGTTATCAAAATGGTGGCTTTGGGGCTGTTTGGGCAGAAGTGCTACCTGGGTGACACCTGGAACAGACTGGACTTCTTCATTGTCATGGCGGGGTATGCAGCCTCAGCTGGGTATGCTTGGGAATCCTAGGGCTGACCTCAGGGCTGAGACCTGAGAGGGGCTAGGGTTTGACAGGCGGCCTTGTTGGACAGGATGCCATGTCCATGGCCCTTGAGGGGCAGTGGGTGATGGGCTAGGAGTCATGGTCCCTGTTCCCTTCCCCTTCCTGAGCACCCCTACTCCCCCAGCATGATGGAGTACTCTCTGGATGGACACAATGTGAGCCTCTCTGCCATCCGCACAGTGCGTGTGCTGCGGCCCCTCCGCGCCATCAATCGGGTCCCCAGTAAGTGTCACTTCTTCCTTGAATAGATAGAGATCAGCCTTTATGTCCTGCTGGCCCCGCTGCTTACCTAGACACCAGCAGACTTGGCCCTTCTAGGGTAGTCCCAGTTGGGGTGGGATGAGACTCCCAGTGCTTAGTTAGCAATGGGAGCCACTCTGAACCTTACCCTCTCTTAGCATCTGGGGTGAGACTGGGGGCTGAGAAGGTTCCCAGCTACATCACTGTCCAGTGGTCTTGAAGCAAGTGGAAGTACATGCAAGGCTGGGCTCCAGTGGCTGCTCTGCAGCCCACTGCCTGTCCCTCCCATACTAAAGAGCTGAGCTCTGGGGCAGGGGAGGGACACATGGCATGCTCCCACTACACCTGGAGGGAAAGCATGCAGGAAATGGTGGCTGTGCTTGGGATGTGGCCTGTGCAGATGCCAGTCATCTGCCTGCATCTGGGGATAGTTTTCGTGTCTTCTTAGTAGCTAAATTCAGATGTTCAGTTTGAGGGTAGGAGGTGCAACTTCCTTGGAGCTGTGTGAGGTATGTATACACGAGCATTCCACCTGGGCATTCACACCCCCTTTTCAGCTGCCTAAACTGAACTTTTTGGCCTCAACACTCAGCCTTCCACCTACCCACCTGGCCATGATTCCTGGGATCAGATATGGTTCAAATGCTGTGTGACATTGAACATGTTACCAAACCTTTCTGAGCACCAGGTTCCCTTTTTAACAATGGAGTACAATATATATTTCCCAAGGACAGCGGTGGTTCTGAGGGCTCTGCTAGCACCCTGTGTGCTCAGTGTACTCAGCAGATCTCACGGCTCCTCCACCTGGATGACTTGTGTATTGGAGCAGAGATGAAATCCAGGTCCACTCCCGTTCAAAATGTTCAGGTTAAATGTCCAAGTAACTCTGGAATTCTTTCCTAGACAGGACTGCCTCTTCCTCACAGCAACTCCAGAACCTTCAGAGTTATCTGACTACCTACTTTGACTCTACTCTGACCCTTAGATCACATGATCTAGGGTGGCCAAGTTGGTTGCTGCCCCATGATACACTTTCTCTCCAGCTGAAATGTTAGCACCCCTCAGCTTGGACCCACCCCTGCCCTGACCTAAGGCCCCCCCATTCCATGGCCACCCCCCTCTGGGCTCCTCAAAACTATGGTTCCGTCTCTGACCTAGTTATATGGTCCAGTGCTCTGCCCATGGCCTAGGCTGGCCCTGAGCAGATTCTGAGCAGCATTCTTTGGATGACTGAGGAGGCAGACCCAGGAGGAGGCCACTGTTGACCCACTTCCTAGATTTGTTCAAGTTCATACACCACCCAGGAAAATGGGCTTCAACGTTGCTCTAAGATATGGCACCTCCAGTGCCTTCCCTGTAACAGGGCCCTGCAAGTCTGCTCTTGCATTGGAAATAAGAAAGCCCCTTTCCACAGCAGAGTCCCAGAGCCCAGTGTGCTGGGGTCCCCACAGAAGCTACAATGGCCATCTCACTGGTCCACCATGGGGATGCTGTGTGATGAGGTGGGGCAGGGACAGGTTTGCCTTGGCTGTCTGGGACTGCAACCTGACTCCCCTCTAGGGGGTCCATCAGGGCGTTCCTGACCCTGGCCTCCATACACAGATAGCCTTGATGTGGACTTGTGAGTGGCAGGCAGGGCTTGGGGGAGGCACCCCCAGTACCCTGTACCAGGGCTTAACTGTGTTGAGCACCAGCCCTGTCTCCCTCAGGCATGCGGATCCTGGTCACTCTGCTGCTGGATACACTGCCCATGCTCGGGAATGTTCTTCTGCTCTGCTTCTTCGTCTTCTTCATCTTCGGCATTGTCGGGGTCCAGCTCTGGGCAGGCCTGCTGCGGAACCGCTGCTTCCTGGACAGCACCTTCGTCAGGTGTGCAGGCCCCACCCGTGTTGTAAGGCTCTGTCCACTTAGACAGCCATGACCCCAAAATGTTGTCTCTTGACTTGGCCCTCCAGGCCCTCCCCTTCTGCTGGCCCCACCCCCAAAAGGATGGTTTCTCCAAGACTGTTCTTCGGCCCCACCCTGGTATGAGGCCCTACCCCCAAGGTGGTGTGTCCTTGAATACCCATAGAGTGAACCTAGGTCCTAATTTGTGGTGAGATCCTAGGGTGCCCAGCTCTACTCAGAACAGGCCATGGTAGGTACAAGTACAGTTCCTGAGGCTTGTCAAGGCAGAGATGAAGACATGGGTTTGGTAGTTTAAGGGCAGGCTCTAGGGAAACCTGGGTGGAGGCCACTTCCTCTCAAACAGTTTTTCTCTGTGAATGGATGTGAGGGTTTGATACCAGGTATCTTTAGCCCCAGAGGCCTGCCTGAGGGAGGACACTGTGCTCATGTGTCTGCCAGTTCCTGGCACAGTACCCCCAGTGGCTGCTGCCCTCTGTCCATGCTCCCTTGTATCTGCCTGATTCAATTGCTTCCTGAGTTGGCACCCTCATGCCAACATGGCATTCATGGGAATGAGGGTGCATCCATCCCCTTCGTCCTGGGCCCCACCCTACAGCACCAGAATACAGGTGACCCAAGACTGATGACTTTCTAGGGCTTCCCTGGAAAGTGACAGTGGTGCTGGGAGGCACCTGCTCTTCGCTAGACCCTCCTTATGAACTGTCTGCCTCCTCCAGCACAAGTCAGATACCTGAGCACTGAGCCTCTAGGATGGACACCCACAGGCCAAGGGTCTTCTGGTCTCTGGGTGTCTGGGTCTCAGAGCTTCTGCGATGTTCATGGGAGAGGAATATGGGGGCTGAGAGGGAGGAAGAAAGTGGGTCCATGAGGAGATTCCAGAGAGCCTAGATTTGTTGGAGACACACTGGCTGGCCCATGTTGCCAGGCCTCACACAGGAGAAGTCACTGTTGGGCAAGATGTTGTAGACACCATAGGAAGGGTCCAGAGACCTTGAGATGCTTCAAGCATAACCTGTCAGTCACTGCAGCGGAGGTAACGCAGTGAGCCGGGTACCACATTGTGTACCTGGTACCTCTTCCCTCATCATCTCAAGTCTAGGGCCCAGTTGAGGGGTAGAGAGGAATTGCTATCTTGATGCACATGTGTGATTGGCTTAGCAGCCCTGAGAAAGACTGGATGAGTGAATGGGGGAGTGGGGTTCGGCCCAGGAAACTCTAGCCACGCCTTGACCTTCTGCAACCCAGGAACAACAACCTGACCTTCCTGCGTCCATACTACCAAACAGAGGAGGGTGAGGAGAACCCTTTCATCTGCTCCTCACGCCGCGACAATGGCATGCAGAAGTGCTCACACATCCCCAGCCGTCGTGAGCTTCGTGTGCAGTGCACACTTGGCTGGGAGGCCTATGGGCAGCCACAGGCTGAGGATGGGGGTGCTGGCCGCAATGCCTGTATCAACTGGAACCAGTACTACAATGTGTGCCGCTCAGGGGAATTCAACCCTCACAATGGTGCCATCAACTTTGACAACATCGGCTATGCTTGGATCGCCATCTTTCAGGTTGCCTGGGGTTACCTGGGGGTGTGGGACGGTGACCCTTGAGAAAGACACCCATGCTGGGGTGTGACATGCACTGCCTCCCTTGGGAGCTGGAGCGTGTGAGCCAGCTGCTTGCCTCCTCAGGTCATCACATTGGAGGGCTGGGTGGACATCATGTACTACGTCATGGATGCTCATTCGTTCTACAACTTCATCTACTTCATCCTCCTCATCATCGTGAGTGTGGGCGTGATTGGCTGGTGGGCATCCTGTGTTTGATGGGGGAAGAAGCCATATCCTGCCCTTTCTCCCATGTTATTTATTCTGGACATCCTAGAGTCCCTGGGATCAGTGGTGCATAGGCAGCTGCTGGGATGGGCTTCGGTGGGGGGACAGGCCGGGGGCTTTTCTGCCCAGCCTATAGTGCAAGGAAGTAGGCAGGATAGAAGAAGGCCCATACAGCCTCTAGGTCCAAGGTGATGCCCAGAAGCTACAGAACAGTCAGTCCCAGCCCCCCACATTGTGTCTGGCCCTCTAGCACAGCCTCCCCACAACAAACATGATCTCCTATCACAGACCCCCGTAGTGAACAGGAGTCTCTGGCAGTCTGTCTCAGCATCCATGACCATACACTTCTCTGTCCCCCTTATCATTCATACCACACATAGTGCCCCCTAAAGCATCCATGTCTCAGATTTAGTCTCCTCTTGTCCCTCAGTGTCCTGTGGTCCTCAGTTTAGCATATTTCCAGATCCCTGGATGCACAGGACAGGGACCCAGCAGGGAAGGGATGTCATACAGTTTTATTCTCAGACAGCCCATATGGCAGGACATAGAGGAGAGAGCCTGTGCCAGGGAGAACGGGCCATAGGGACTGGCTGGGAAGGCCCCACAGAAGGACAGTGTGGGACAGTGGAGACTATTTTGAGGACAAAACTGAGGAGCAGGAAGTCCGACATGCAGGACCCCAAAGGAGGTCCCTGTCCCATTATCACACAGTCGTAAAATACCTATCTTGCTGCCTATTGAACACCTGGAATATTCCTGCTTAGAATATTGTGGTTAGGCCCCAGTCCCCAGAGCAGGTCCTGGTTGGGCTTGATATGGAGCTTCTGGTGGTCACACACACCCTGCCACAGGTGGGCTCCTTCTTCATGATCAACCTGTGCCTGGTGGTGATAGCCACACAGTTCTCAGAGACAAAGCAGAGGGAAAACCAGCTGATGCGTGAACAGCGGGCTCGCTATCTGTCCAACGACAGCACTCTGGCCAGCTTCTCGGAGCCCGGCAGCTGTTACGAAGAGCTCCTCAAGTATGTGGGCCACATCTTCCGCAAGGTTAAGCGCCGTAGCCTGCGCCTTTATGCCCGCTGGCAGAGCCGCTGGCGTAAGAAGGTGGACCCCAGCAGCACTCTGCATGGCCAAGGCCCTGGACGGCGGCCACGGCGGCCAGGCAGACGCACAGCTTCTGTGCACCACCTGGTCTACCATCACCACCACCACCACCATCACCATTACCACTTCAGCCACAGTGGCCCACGCAGGCCCAGCCCAGAGCCAGGTGCTGGTGACACCAGGTTGGTCCGGGCCTGTGTGCCCCCCTCGCCACCATCCCCAGGCCATGGGCCACCAGACTCTGAGTCTGTGCACAGTATCTACCATGCTGACTGCCATGTGGAGGGGCCACAGGAAAGAGCCCGGGTGGCACACTCCATAGCCACTGCTGCCAGTCTCAAGCTGGCCTCGGGTCTGGGCACCATGAACTACCCCACCATCCTGCCTTCAAGAACAATCAACAGCAAAGGTGGCACCAGCCCACGACCCAAGGGGCTACGGGGTGCTGGAACCCCTGGGGCTGCAGCACACAGCCCTCTGAGCCTGGGCAGTCCCAGCCCCTATGAGAAGATCCAGCATGTGGTTGGGGAACAAGGTGAGAACCCAGCCCACCAGGTAAAGGAAAGTGGGGAGGAAGTACCCAGGCAAGGCAACTCCTTGGTCCCAAGTGTTCTGGGCCCACACCCCATTGCTCCTGTCTGGCCCCAAGAGGAACTAACTGTAAGGCCATTTTTGTGTACGAGCCATAGCTCTGAAAACTTGGGGTCCACAGACACTCCCCCTTCCCTCCCTCCCTCCCTCTCTCTCTCTCTCCCTCTCTCTCTCGTTTTTCGAGACAGGGTTTCTCTGTGGCTTTGGAGGCTGTCCTGGAACTAGCTCTTGTAGACCAGGCTGGTCTTGAACTCACAGAGATCCGCCTGCTTCTGCCTGCCGAGTGCTGGGATTAAAGGCATGCTCCACCACCGCCCGGCTGACTGTCCCTTTCTATATGAAAAACCTAAAATGGGGGTTGTGTAGAGGAGGGGAAATGAAGATCAGAATCTTGGGGTGGCTAGACCCTGGGTTCTGCTGCAGTAGCCTAACCACACCTATGTCTTGGCATCACAGGACTAGGCCGAGCCTCTAGCCACCTGTCTGGCCTGAGTGTGCCTTGCCCCCTGCCCAGCCCTCAGGCGGGCACACTGACCTGTGAGCTGAAGAGCTGCCCATATTGTGCCAGTGCCCTGGAGGACCCCGAGTTTGAGTTCAGTGGCTCAGAGAGTGGAGACTCAGATGCCCATGGAGTCTATGAGTTTACACAGGATGTACGACATGGGGATTGCCGGGACCCTGTGCAGCAGCCCAATGAAGTGGGCACACCAGGTCATGGCAGTGAGAGGCGGCGGCCACCTCGGCGGACAACCTCAGAGCCAAGAGGGCTAGGCCACCTCTGGGCTTCCTTCAGTGGCAAGCTGCGTCGAATTGTGGATAGCAAGTACTTCAACCGGGGCATTATGGCAGCCATCCTCGTCAACACGCTGAGCATGGGCGTTGAGTATCATGAGCAGGTGGGCCCCCTCCCCTGGGGCAAAGCAGGGCTGGGCTTGCAAGACGATAAGCACCAGTGTTAGAAGCAGAAAACAGGTCCTAGAGTTCCCAGCTTTTCCTGGGGTCTCTGAGGGTTGGTACTAGAGCTTGGGAGCTACCTGACCTGTATTCCATCAGCAATTACGGCTCCTCAAACTGGGGTTCTCCTGAGTGATAAGCACAACACCATTTTGGCTCTAGTTCAGCAGCTCCTGGCTATGGGAGTGATAGGTGGGCTGAGATCACCAGGGACTACCCCCAAGAGGGAGAGGGCCCAGAAGCACAGCAAGGGCCTCCACCTAGCTGCCTCATCCCAGGAAGCAAGGTCTCGCCAAGACTCCCTGGAGAGGGGCTCCCTAAACTTCCTCGGCTTCCAAGCCATGTCTTTGGGGACCTGAGAGACTAGAAGGGATCAGCAGCATGGGCTGGTCCTTTGAGGAAGATCAAGAAGTACCTGGGACTCCTCACACGCATGGATGCTGCAAGCCCTCTTCCTTCCTCAACCCCAGGGAAAACCACACTAGGAAAAACAAGGCAAAGCAGAGCAAGACAGACACTCCTGGGGGCCAGGAAGCTCTGGAAGCTCAACCCACTTTTAGGGAGTGGAGTGATTTCTTGGGGCTTTTGCCTCTGGGCTTTTTCAGTTCCTTTTTCTAATCTTGGAGTAAGCACAGGAAATCTACTCACTGTGGCCATAGGCAGACCTGGGCAGGTGGTGCTAGGGTGAGAATAGGTCAACTCCATCTTGAAGAACCCATGAATGCATGCATGTGTGCAAAGCTGCACATATCAGTTTCACTTATGCACATGTGTGTGCATAAGTGTGTGTGGATGCATACCGCAAATGCATGATTCCGCTGTGTGCATGAAAATCATTTGTATGCATTACTTTTCACATGCTCAAGGCTCACCTGTGTACATAGAGGCCAGTGCACACACATCTGCACTGTACACACAAGGTTCACCTATGAACATGGAAATTGGTCACCTATGATGGGGGGCAGTTTCTGCATATCAAATGTCCAGTACGATACATTTACATTTGTGCTCAAATTGTGCAAGTGTACCACACCCAAACCTATGTAGCATGCTGGAGTACATGCATATGCACACATGCAGGTCACAGTGGTACAGATATAGGCAAACACACATGCACACACTCCTACACAGGCAGGAGTATCAGCACACTGAGTGTAAGAGACCTGCTGGGACCGCTGCAATGGAAGAGGTCAGTGAGACTGTAGGTACCAGCACTGCTGTCTTGTGCCTCCATAGCCTATCCCGAGCTCGGCACAATGTCTCAGACCTATCCTGTGCTTTCAGGGCCTATAGAGGAAGGGGTGTTTTGGCAGACTTGGCAGCACTCTTTTCCAGCTATCATTAGTGGAATTTCAGGATGGGGACTACCAGACTGGAAGAGCCCAATTGGCTTTCTACGTAGAGAAGACATTCCCGGGTCCTAGTGTCCTTTCCTAGATAGTAGGCAGCCCTTCCTAAGAGGCTGAGTAGCTGCTGGTCCCTTGCGTTCTTGATGCAGTGGATTTGCTTTGGCTTCTGGGTTCTGTGCCCCTAAAAGGGCAGGAGCCATGTTGGGTCCTGACCACCTCTCCTGACCACAGCCCGACGAGCTGACCAATGCGCTGGAGATCAGTAACATCGTATTCACCAGCATGTTTGCCCTGGAGATGCTACTCAAGTTGCTGGCCTATGGCCCGCTGGGCTACATCCGGAACCCCTACAACATCTTTGACGGCATTGTTGTTGTCATCAGGTAGGACCTATCGCCACCCAGGGAGCCTCACTCAGTAGGCACTCCAGAGAGCAAAGCCTGCCATAGCTGGAAGGCTGATGACAGAATACATCGCGGGCAGGGTGATGGGTATGAGGACCCTGGTCACTCACATAGTAGACCTGATGGTCTGATCCCCACTTTGGAGCCTGTCCATGCTGTACACTTGGTCAGCCATGTCTATAGTGAGGCCAGTTTTGGGGCACTCTAACCTTAGCTCTGGGGTGGGAAGTGGGCATTTGCCAGAACAAAATAAGCACTGAATGATGGAATGCTTGAGACTGGGCCCATATCCCTTCAGAGGGAGGTCTTGTACCTGGAAGGAATGAGTGGGGCATACATATGAGGACAGATTGAAAGGCCAGGGTAGAAGACCCTGTCACCAAGTTCCCTGAAAGCTGGAAGCTAGAGCTTCTCTGATGAGGCTGCGGACAGATGGGGCAGCTATAGCTCCCATGGCACTGTGATGCAGCTGGACCTGCCCCCAGCTATGGGGTTGGACAGAGGCTATGGTGGCTCCCAGACTGGCCCTCCTGACCCTCATACTATCATCCCCACCCACAGCGTCTGGGAGATTGTGGGGCAGGCAGATGGCGGCTTGTCTGTGCTCCGCACATTTCGGCTGCTACGAGTGCTGAAGCTGGTTCGCTTCCTGCCGGCGCTGCGGCGGCAGCTGGTGGTGCTCATGAGGACCATGGACAATGTGGCCACCTTCTGCATGTTACTCATGCTCTTCATCTTCATTTTCAGGTGGGTGGGGCCCAAGCTCCTCCCCCAGGCGGCACTGGGAATGGTGGGGGTGGGGCTCTGTTCTGTGGGGGTACACAGGCGGAAGAGATAAGTTGGACCCTGGGAATGGCTGCTGCCTGCTGCTGCTGCTGCTGCTGCTGCTGCTGCTGCTGCTGCTGCTGCTGCTGCTGCTGCTGCTCTGCTGCTGCTGCTGCTTTCTTCTTCTTCTTCTTCTTCTTCTTCTTCTTCTTCTTCTTCTTCTTCTTCTTCTTCTTCTTCTTCTTCTTCTTCTTCTTCTTCGAGACAGGGTTTCTCTGTGGCTTTGGAGGCTGTCCTGGAACTAGCTCTTGTAGACCAGGCTGCTCTCGAACTCACAGAGATCCACCTGCCTCTGGTGCCAGGCTTCTAATGGAGTTTGCTTGGCGCCTTCTGTGTGACAGTCTTGCCACTTGGGGAGGGAGTGGGAAAGTGAGCGTTCCCCAGGCTACTGAAACTGGATGTCCTTGCCACTGTCCAAAGGCACTATGGTAGCCTTTTGACCACCCCTTTAATGGTTAAGGCTTTCTCAGCTGGAGAAAAATTGTTGAGCCCCAGGGTTGGCCCTTATTGCAAAAGTAGGGCATGCTGAGGCTGACAGCTAACTGAGGCAGAGGGGATACTGGGCCCCTCCCGCTCAGTGCCTGTCCCCTCAGCATCCTGGGAATGCACCTGTTTGGCTGTAAGTTCAGCCTGAAGACAGACTCTGGAGACACAGTCCCTGACAGGAAGAACTTTGACTCCCTGCTGTGGGCCATCGTCACTGTGTTCCAGGTATGGTCCCAGGTGTCCCCAGGACGGCCAGAGGTAAAGCCCCAAGGAGCCCAGGGACTGTGGAGACCCTGGCTCTATCCCCAGGGAGGTTCAAGGGTTTCCTTGTGGGACCAGAGCTGCTTTCAGCCCTGCAAACATTCCTCTCCAGATCCTGACACAGGAAGACTGGAACGTGGTCCTCTACAATGGCATGGCTTCCACCTCCTCCTGGGCTGCCCTGTACTTTGTGGCCCTGATGACCTTTGGGAACTACGTGCTCTTCAACCTGCTGGTAGCCATCCTGGTGGAAGGCTTCCAGGCAGAGGTAAGGGGTTAATAGGATAGAGCCTGGGCATGGAGGCAAGTCAGTCTTGCCTCAGCAGACCCTCCACGTCTTCACACTGCAACCTCTGGGCCCATGCGTCTGCTTTGTGCTCCCAAACATATGACTGGGGCTAGGTACAGAGGATCCTTCACACTTACCTTGTGTTGCCTGGGTTCAGGGTGATGCCACCAGATCTGACACTGACGAAGACAAGACATCTACCCACTTAGAGGAAGATTTTGATAAGCTCAGAGATCTTCAGGCCACAGGTATGTGCTTCGATGGTGTAGACCAGTGGTTCTCAACCCTTGGGGGCGGGGGTCACATGTCCTGCAATCAGATATTTACATTACAATCCATAAAAGCAGCAAAATTACATTTACAAAATAGCAGCAGCAATAATTTCATGGTTGGGGGGGGTCACCGCAACATGAGGAATTGTATTAAAGGATCGCATCATTAGGAGGGTTGAGAACCACTGTTGAAGACTGAGGCAGAGTTCTGGCGGGTACGTTTCTACTGCTGGGACCTCTGGAGGCTCAGACAGCCCCTTCATTCACCCCTAGAGATGAAGATGTATTCACTGGCTGTGACCCCTAATGGGCACCTAGAGGGCCGGGGCAGCCTGCCACCCCCTGTCATCACTCACACAGCAGCTACGCCTATGCCTACGCCCAAGAGCTCCCCACACCTGGATGTGGCCCATGTTCTCCTGGACTCACAGCACAGCGGCAGCGGCTCTGTGGACCCCCAAACAGGGGACCAGAAGTCTCTGGTAGGGACCAACCCCAGCCCCTAAGATAAGGGAGAGTCCCCATAACACCCCAGCCCTGTCCAAGACTGAGGGTCAGGGCCATTCTGTTCCTGGAAGCCATGAGAGAGGAATGAATGTGTGTTATGATCCCTCTTGGTTGCAGCCATGCAGAAATACAGTAGAAGATAAGAGCTGGCCGAGCACAGGGCACACCAGAGAAACAAGGGGCCTGATAAAAACATTTAAAAGCAACCTGGGAAACTGATAAACGGGCCAGGCTAAGGGTCCATGGGTTGTGGGAGGACATGGCAACTCACACCCAGAGTGCCTGGTGATGGCTTCCCATGGCTTCTGAGACCCTGAGAAGAATCAAGTGAGGGCATACAGAGACAGTGGCTAGACCACGTGGAGGAGCTTAGGGGCAGATCTGAGGGCAGGAATCAGGTGAGAGGAGGATGAAGATGAGAAGATTGTATCTCATGGAGAAATCAGAATCCTGGGGCTGAGCCACTTAGCACAGCTTGTCACAGTCAATATGCCCAGGAGTCCTGAGAGGTAGACAGTCAGGATAGAGGAGAGTAAGGCTTAGCTCGAGTCTGGAGACTTCTTGAGTGGTATGAAAAGCTAGAAGAGACCTGGGCTATGGGCCTCTGCAAATTTGCCAGCCCTGACTGATCCTGGGCCTTGGCTCTACCCATGTGCAGCCAAGTCAGGTATTGCCTGAAAAGGGAACATTAGTATGCCCTGGCAGAGTACTTTGCCTAGCCATGCATGGCCAGGCTCCAACAAGTGTTTCATAGATGCCCATGATAGCAGTTGACAGTAACGTCTTGGGAAACCCCCTCCCATCCCAGAAACTGGGGTATGTGGTGATCCTTGGGCCTGTACCAGTCTGCTCATTCCCTACCACCCTCAGGCCAGCCTCCGAAGCTCCCCGTGTGCCCCATGGGGCCCCAACAGTGCTGGGAGCAGCCGGCGCTCCAGCTGGAACAGCCTGGGCCGTGCACCCAGCCTCAAACGCCGCAGCCAGTGTGGGGAGCGTGAGTCCCTGCTCTCTGGTGAGGGAAAGGGCAGCACAGATGATGAGGCTGAGGACAGCAAACCAGGCACAAGACCCCACCCAGGAGCCTCGCCTGGGCCCCGTGCCACCCCACTTCGGCGGGCCGAGTCATTGGACCACCACAGCACTCTGGACCTGTGTCCTCCACGGCCTGCTTCCCTCCTACCCACCAAGTTCCATGACTGCAATGGGCAGATGGTGGCCCTACCCAGTGAGTTCTTCCTGCGCATCGACAGCCACAAGGAGGATGCAACCGAGTTTGACGATGATATAGAGGATGTGAGTGGGTGAAGTAAGGTGGGGCGTGGACTATACTCAGCCATTTCCATCCCTCTCTGGTAGTGACTAAAGGCAGAGTGCTAACTAGACCCATAGTTATCCCAGCTCCTGTCTCAGAAGGGAAGGGAGCAGGTGAGTCAGGGCAGGTGTCTAGTTTGTCTCAGGTTAGGAGCTACCTGCCGTTGGAGGCCAGGCCCCTCATGGTCAGGAACTGCCTCTGTGGTGGAAGAAGAGAGGTGGTCACTACAAAAAGCAGCTTATTGACTGAGCCTGTCAACTCTTCCGTTCCCGTGGCTCCCAGCATGGCCACCCTCCCATTGCCCGGGTGGAGAGTAGCAAGAAAGGCTGTCCTGAGGTGGGAGGGTCAGAGTGGTCCTGTGCTAGGAAACAGCAAGAGGAGACTACTGTGACTCAGAACCCGTCTCTATCCCCAGAGCTGCTGCTTCCGTCTGCACAAAGTGCTCGAACCCTATGCTCCCCAGTGGTGCCGCAGCCGGGAGTCCTGGGCCCTGTACCTCTTCCCACCACAGAACAGGTGAGCTGGGTTAAATCCAACAGCCGCTGAGGCTTCTTCCTACTGGGAGGTAGAGTGAGCCCAGACCGACCCACCCATGGCCAAGCACTTCATCTCAGGCAACATGAATAGACACTGAGTCTGTTTGGGGGGGTCTTCTCACCTCGGCTGCCTCCTCAGGCTACGAGTCTCCTGCCAGAAAGTCATCGCACACAAAATGTTTGACCATGTGGTCCTTGTCTTCATCTTCCTCAACTGTATCACCATTGCCCTGGAGAGGCCAGACATTGACCCAGGCAGCACCGTGAGTCCCCGAACATAGCTGGCCCTCTGGGTGGGACAGGGTCAGGTGGACTTGGACCTCCCACTGGTCTCTCCCTGCAGGAGAGGGCCTTCCTCAGCGTCTCCAACTACATCTTCACAGCCATCTTTGTGGTAGAGATGATGGTGAAGGTACTGACGTTCCCTTTCCCCTCAGGTCCCTGTCCCACACTTCCCAGTCCTGGGACCCTCTGCCAAACCTGTATGTGACTGTCCCTCCCCCAGGTGGTAGCCCTGGGACTGCTGTGGGGTGAGCACGCCTACCTGCAGAGCAGCTGGAATGTGCTGGATGGGCTCCTTGTCCTGGTGTCCCTGGTTGACATCATCGTGGCCATGGCCTCAGCTGGCGGTGCCAAGATCCTGGGTGTCCTGCGTGTGCTGCGCCTGCTTCGGACCCTGCGGCCTCTGAGGTGGGGGTGTAGGGTCAGGGGCCACCCCCATATATCCAGAAAGGACCCAGAAGCCCAGCCCCACCCCTCCCCGTCACCTTAGCGCCTTTGCACGTGCCATTGCTTCTATCCGCCGGTTGCCCTCTTAGATGCACCCAACGGCATATCCCCTCTGCCTGGGTGCAGGGTCATCAGCCGAGCTCCGGGCCTCAAGCTGGTTGTAGAGACTCTGATATCATCGCTCAGGCCCATTGGAAACATCGTCCTCATCTGCTGCGCCTTCTTCATTATCTTTGGCATCCTCGGGGTGCAGGTGTGTGGCCCTGGCTTGTCCAGGGTCTGCCCCGCCCTGGGCCTCTGCTCCCCACTGGTGGGATGGGTCCTGTCCTCCATGGTGGGTGGTCAGCACGTCTAGTTTGGAATCCAAGAGGCCTGAGGTAGGCAGGTCTGTGGGCCAGTGATTGGGCCAGGCCCCCTGGAGTGACCAGCTCCTTCTGGTCAGCTTTTCAAGGGCAAATTCTACTACTGCGAGGGCACAGATACTAGGAATATCACCACCAAGGCCGAGTGCCACGCTGCCCACTACCGCTGGGTGAGGCGCAAGTACAACTTTGACAACCTGGGCCAGGTAGGTATGGGTGGCATGCAGTATGGCTATGCAGTATGGCTTGGGGTGTGGGGGACATGGCTACAGTCCTACCTTGCCAGTG